>NW_006264081.1:73535-90540 GCF_000469605.1 Apis dorsata
TTAATTTTTATCCAAAAATAATATTAGATATCAATTTCAATTTAATTTTTGATTTAAAATTGTTACTTAAGTATGATCAATTATTTAAATATATTATTCAATTAATATTATTTACCTATCATATCTATTATTTAAAAATACTGTGATAATTCAGGACTTTTATTAATTTTTATTAAAATTCCATTTAATATTATAAATATGCAAATAATAACAACAAAACATATTTTAATAATTAATCACTAATTATCTATATTCAAAAATTATAATCATTTCAATTATAACAATAATCACAGTTATACATCGATTGAATAAAAATTTAATTATTAATTGTTATTAATAATTAAAAAATTTTTTTTGTTAAAAAAACGTCGGACTATCTCTATAATTAGAACAATAGTAACAATTTACAAAAATGTTGATAACAATTAAAATTCCAAAAAAAAAATTCCAAAATAATTAAATTTATGCTCCCTACATAGAATATCACGAGGAAATACGCCCCCCTCTTCTTGTATCAAATTGTATCATATTCGGTGTCAGTGACATAGTAGTTGCCCTAAAGAAATCGGCGATCTTGAAAATCTGTATACGACGAATAATATTTCCATTGCGTTAGCATAAAATTATCCAAAGCCCGAACGATAAGTTCATTAGCAAGTCAAATGAACGTTGGCCAGATTGAGCACCACTGGGCCTACTCAAAGGGACTGTCAAAAAGAAATAAGACGCGAGGAACGGATGACCCCCTCTCCATGGTAAACCGGGGCTAAACTGTAATAAAATGTGGTACACATTACCCACCTATCTTTGAGACCTTATCCGTTATCTGATTTACTGGCACAACTAACGTGTTTCACCTGTGAACGACATATGGTCGCTGCTGCCCTTTTCAACGATAGTATGACTACTTTCGCGTTAATTTGTCGATGAGATAGTGCCGATTCCCTTGGAAGGAAAGTTGGAAAGAAAAATGACCAAAGGCTAATGATCAACAACGATCAATTATAAGACCGTTGCTCATCATGGGATTGTAAATTTTATATGTGTGTATTAGAGAATTAATTCTTTATAAGTGCAACATTATTTAAATAAAAATAAATAACTTATTATTTGCATATTTATAAAAAATAGAATTAAATATGATTAATTAAAATTTCTTAATTTTTCTTTGATATATTAAAAAATAAGGAATAATAATTGATATAAATAGATTTATATCAAGATTAAGTTAAGATTAAGTTAAGATTATTATCTGATTTGATTATTATCTGAATTTAAATTGATAGCAATAAAATATGAGTAGAAATAAATAAATTTCAAATATTTTGATTATGGATAATTCTTTATATTCTTTATACTTTTGGAAATTTATTTGTATATGGAAAATAAAATTAAATGTATAATAAAATTGATTATTTGTTATTTATCTAATTTGACGTAGAAAATAAAAATCAATAATATAAATGAATTTGTTATATATGCAAATTAGAGTAAAGAATCATATATTTAAAATTCAAAATTTTAAAATAAAACTTTCTATTACTAACTTTTTTATTATTATATTTTTAAGAAAGTATAAAAAAAATTCTCAAAATTGGAATTAAAAAGCAAAAATTTTGTTTGCAAAAATGAAATGTAAAAAATATTAAAAATATTATAAAGAAGAATCACAATAGAAAAGAAAAGTAAAACTGCAGTAAATATTTATAACATTTATACGACATTGTAAATGTTTTTTTAGCGTACTTTAGTAATTCTATATTTGTGACAAAAAAAATCAATCTTATTCATTTATACATTTTATTATTGAAATCTTATCATCATTCTCATCATCAATAAAAAATCATAGAAGGATAGAATCAATATTGAATCGATAAAATCATTTTATATCTCAATAAACAATACTTAAATTTTGAAGATATCGAATTAATTTTAAATCTTAGTATATTAAATCTTTTTCAAAGCATCAGAATCTATGTAATTTTATTATATCATTCCTGTCTATATTTTATAAAATTTAACTTTCTTAATTAAAGTATATCAATATATTTAGATTTTAGTAGTTTGGTAAAATTGATTATAAATTGATATATTAATAATAATAAGTAATACATATTAATTATTATTTCCACATATCTTGTTCATTTTCTATGAAATTTCCCAAGATCTGTGTCTGATATGATCCTTTATTAAAATTTAATTCGAATTTTTATTCAAAAATTTTTATATTAAAATTTATGATTATTATTTCAGCAAGTAGCTACACCTACAGTTGTAAAAAAAATTTTACGAATGAAACAAGAACAACCAACAATGTTCGCTTGGGAGATCCGAGAACAACTTGCGCGACAAGGAGCTTGTGATCCTCAAAGTTTACCTTCTGTTTCTTCGGTAAATCGAATTCTTCGAGGCGGTGGACTTCATACTGATCATACAGGAATCGAGAGTGGTTCTCAGAGCAGCTATACCTCGCAAATTTCTTCAAATGTCCCTAATAGAGGTAAATTCTTATTATGAAATAAAATCTTTTTTTTAATTGATAATAAATTTTTAATTCATTTCACAAACTCGAATCCAGAATCTTAGTTTTCAATCAAAAATCTATATCAAAATTAATTTATTTTTATTGTGCTATTATTAGGAAAATTACATTGTATCATGAATATTGTTGATTAAATGATTTCTTAAAGATCTGTTTATATTTCAAAATCATGATTGGAATAATATATATACATATATATAATGAATCAAATCAATATTAAAACAATCAATATTAAAATAAATATATTAAAAAATGAAAAAAAAAAAAAGGAAATACATTATAAAGTTGCAACAATTGAAAGAAAAGAAAAAAGAAAAGAAAGGAAAAAAAAGAATAGAAGAAAGTAAAAAAAAAAAGAAATTGTAAAATACCCTGGTCGGCGATTGATTCGTCAGCATGCTGTATCTTGATGACCGACACGCAACTTATAAGAACTTATAAGAACTCGATTTTCTCAAAATTTATTTTGTTTATTCCATAAATTGTCTACAACACTGCGATTTTTTTTTTCTTTACTAACTGATATAGAGTTGTAAGCATAAAGTTTATATATTAATCAGTCATGGAATCCGTCGTGTTGTATAACACGATATCTTGTGCTAATTATATTATTATTTTTTAATTAGATTTACTTAAATTTTTTTAATAATTTTAATATTTTAAATATTCTGAAAAAAAAATATTAATAACTAAAAATATTAAAATTTTAATATTAATTATAAAATAAATTTAAAAATTTCGATTGTTAATTCATTTATAATTCATTATAAATGATCATTATTATTATAATTCATTTATGTTTGAAATATTTAAATCTATATTCCTACTTGTTTAAATATTAACTAATATCATTTGTCTAAATTGCTTATATAATATAATAATTTTATACAATATTATAATTATAATTGTAATTATTATAAATTATCATAAAAATAAATCATCTTTTCTCTATTCTTCTCATCCATTTCAAAAAATTATTTATAAATACGAATATAGTATATTGATTTAATTTAAAATAACAAATGAAAAAAAAAGAATAATTAAGATTGTAATAAACTTTGTATATTTCATATAATATATATATATAATGATTTATATGAACTTAATTTTATGAGAAATAAAAGTAATACAATTTAGAATTTCAACTTAACAATATTTTTAATTCAGAAAAATGTTAAATATTAATGAGATATATTGTTTATTAAATTATATTTTTAATTATATTTATTACCAATATTTATTACCATTATATTATCAATATTTTTAAAAATTTTTATTTTTATTTATAGATGCACTTATGAGAACGGATTACCAATTATTTTATCCAGGAACATTGGGACCATTGCATATTTCCACGACTTCTAGTAATACCAGCGCGCCATCTTGGAATCCGAGTTTTTATTCATCTCTTTATCAAGCAACAACATTGCACTTGCATCATGGAATGCAATCATTTACGTAAGTATAACTTAATTTTTTCCTTAAATGATTGTCTTCTATTTAATTAGTTTTCTTAATTTTTCAAATAACAATAAATAATACAAATGCCATTTATGCCATTTGAAATATAATAATAATTGATAGCTATAAATAAAAGAACTAAAAATTATAATCAAGCATTTATATTTTTTCTCTCCATTTCATTCAAATAACGAAAGTTTTTTATATATATTTTTATAGTTTCTAAAAATAAGAAACATATTCAAAATTATTTGAATATATAAAATACAATATTTGAATACAATAATAAAATATAAATAAAGTAAAAAAAAAATAAGGTAAATTAATAAATAAGCCTATATTTAAAAACTTTAATATAAAAAAATCTATACAAAAATTAATTTAATTAATTTTATTATATTTGTAATCTCTTTATAATAAAAAAAAGCAGAAAATTTATTACTCAAAATTTACTATTCAATTAAAAATTAATCTCTATCAAACAATTAAAATATATTAAATAAACAATTAAAAATTTATGTATTATAGATCGTTAGATGTAGAACGTCTCTCAGAGCAGAATGGACCAACGAATCAAGTCGATTTGAAATCCAGCTCGAGTTCAATGGCAGGCAGTGATGATTCCTTGGACAAAAGCGATCTAGATGAAAACACGGAATCCCAGGATCACTACAAACCATTTCAAAATTCACCTATTATTCTAGAACTTGGCCAAAAAATCGGTAGCGATCGTAGTGCATTCGTAAGACATAGTACATCCGGTTCGTCTATAAATCTCGAAAATCGACAGAGCCCACCTCCAGCGACCAGTGACAAGCAGAAGATAATGTCACCGCGAATTTTGAAAATCGGAAATGAGCAGAATACTATGGCCAAAGAAATAGCGGTTGAGGAAAGACCGACGCAACCCCAGAAAAAGAGAAATCCTTATTCAATAGAGGAACTTCTGAAAAAAGATGAGGGCAAAAGCACCTCGAAGAGGCTGAAACTAACGAATCTCGGCATAGTTCAACCCTGTGGAATTATCTTGAATAAAGAAATCTAAAGGATTGCGATTGGAAATAGGGGGGAAAATTTCAAAATCTGGTGATAGAGGCTAAAAATAAGATGATCGTCTGGATTTGGGAGAATTTTCGATACAAAAATAAATAAGGTGGATATGTAAAAAATGTTGAAAATGAACATGGAATTAAGATTTTAAGATATAAAGGAAACTAGAAAAAAGAAAATTATATAATTAAAAGAACAATTAATGAATATAAACTTGGATTAGGTTTATATTTGGTATCGGTGACTATTCATGACACTTAGAATTTAATGATATAAGAAATTAAAATATTTATTGGTAACATAATAATCCTTGATAATTTATTGTAACTTCTGAGTGACTTATTAAATAATAAAATAAAAAAAATAGTTTTTTTTAACGCTAATTTGTTTATTAATATAATATTAATATATTTTGAATGAAAAAGTCACAGTATATGTAAATACGTTTTACAATGAAGCAATTTTTCAACAATTTAAATAAAATTATTGCAAAATTATTTTTTTTCTGTGGCAAAAAGTTATAAATGAAGTTTACAAATATGAAAATGAAATTTATAATTTTATTTTAATGAAATATTTGATTATTGGATATAAATATTAATTAATAATAAATATTAATAAGGATAAAAATATGATTCCACTGTAAATATCAAATATAAACTCACTGATCAATCTGATTTATTTGATGAAAGAATCAATGATTAATATTTTTAAATACTGAAAAATATTCATACATGAACATTTTTAATTCTTTACCTTTGAGATTGCATTAAAAAATATTTATAAAACTATCAAAAGAATAAACAAATATTATCTTTTTTCAAAAATATAAATGAAATCTTATAAACTTGATTAAAATTAAACAATAATAATAAAATTCAGAATAATATAATATTTTATTTAATAAAATACTTTTTTCAGAATAATTATTTGAAAATTATTTAATCTTTTAAAAAAAAACTAGTATTTGATTAATTTTTAAGAAATTTATTTATTAATTAACACATTATTTCAAAAGGAAATGCATTAAAATACATTTACTAATTAAAAATTCAAAATGATCGATGTAAAACATATAAGATGGAAATGTAATATAATTTATTAAAAAGAAAGAATAGCAAAGTTGAATATTAATTTTTAAAAAAATAAAAAAAGAAATTAAATAAAAAAAGAAATTACAGCTTTATCAATGTTCGAAAATCTCGAAAATTAAAACGATCGTCATTATATTACCGACACGAAGAAAAGTATAAATTGTATGTAACATTAGCATGAATCGTCGATTATGTATTGTTGACTGCAATATCGTAGATTAAACATAAGTCTGTTAAATTAATTTATAATTAAATTATTTTTATTCATTCTTCCATATCTAATATCTCGATAATCTATTTCTTTTAAAGCAAATAAATATCGTCGACATACATATGGATAATAACATCACGATGAAACTTATGAATATTAGATTTTATAATTTATGATGATTTTCAGCAAAATCAACTTTGTGATCTCTGAATACTGAGATTTTTTTGTTACATAATTTGTGTGTGGTATAATTTTATTTTGTGAGCGGGACGATGCCATATTATTATGTATGATATTTAATTTTTATTTGATCAAAGACATTTTGACATATTCTGATAAAATAAAATGATTAGTAATCTTAATAAAAATGCTTATTTTTATTTATCATGTTAGAATAAAAAATTTTAATCAATTGGAATTCATATTTTAATAATATTAATCAAAATTTTTATAATATAATTATCAAAATAAATATTTTTTTCGAATATTAATAATTATTAATATAATATTAATATGGTAAATATTAAATATAAGTAAATTAATTAAATAAAAATGTTCAATTTAGATAAAATTTTCTTTCTAATATTTTTATGTCTACAATCTCTATATATTTATGTTATATGATATTACAGTTTATACATATATATAATGATTTGTAATATATATTTTATAATTTTACATTATGAATTATTCAATTAATTAAATTTTTTATTTCATTAAATTTTTTTACTCAACATAGATAAATTACTAATTTCAAAGAAATAATTTTTGAAATAATTTTTTGAGTATAAATATTAAAATGATGCTTACATTACAATTATTTTACTGATAAAAAATTCATTTAATAATTTTAATCATTCATCTTAGCGGAACTAAATAATTTATTTGAATAAACGTAAATTCATTTGAACATGATCAATTTACGAAAAGAATTTTTCATGAAGCGTCGTAAAATAATTTTAATTTTGATAAAAAAAAAAATCAACAAAACATATTAAAATAAAAGCCAAGCTTATTAGAAATCATGATTAACATATAACCTGAATTTGAATTGGGAAATACAATTAAACGAAAGTTCAATAAAACAGTGATTTTATAAAATATGATAAAAATGATGGTCTTAGAAAAAAGAAAATGAAATTAAATAAAGAATCGCATTTTATGGACGATCTTCTTTCTTTTACAATATTATAAAAACTATATAAAATTTTATATAATAAAGACAAATAAAAAATTTTTATTTGTCTTTTCATCGCAAACTAATTAATGCACTATAAAATACTAATGCATTGATGTCCATCTATTTATTCGTCTTCTTTTGAATAATGCTTGCTCATGAATTCTGATATTTTACGAGTCACTGTTCCTCAAATTATTGACTTATAATAATACTGACTATAATATTGACTTATAATAATGATAATAAAAAAATTAAGAAAATATAATAATCTAAAAGTACTGATTTTTATTTATTGAATAGTAATGTTTAGAATAAATAGATTTTTTAAAAATTACATTAAGAATTCGAATAATATAAAAAAATAACTTAAAATTATTATTAAACAAATTTATTCTCTTTCTAAAATTTTTCATTTCAAATCCTGCTATTTTAAATTTCAAGAAAAAAATTAAAATATATAATTCCAATGTTACATATTTATCTTTGAATTTCAATAATTATGAAGATAATTAATAATAAAATTTAAATATTATAAACAAACTATTCATATTATTCTATTAATTACCCACAAATGAAATATAGAATAAACTAATATTCAATACTTTTTAAGAATTCACCAATCATCAAATTTTTTTACCATTTTCATGTTAACATAATTATTATGCGATGTTACCAATTCAGTATAGAAAACATTTGTAAAATTATTAGCAATCGGAATAAAAAAATTTAGATTTTGCTATAAAAATTCTAAATAAGATACCAAAACAATTTATAAGAAACAAGATATAGATATATTTATAATTCTCGATTTAATCATACTCATATATTTATAATATAGATAACTACGAAATATTTAATTATTATAATCATTATTATTACAATAATTATTATATATAATTTTGAACACAATTCATTATATTCTTAATTTTTTTTATTTTATTGCATCTTGAATATATGAATAAATTCTTACTTTCAAAATTATTAATGCAATGAATATGATTTTTTTTATTTTATTTATGAAGAGAATTAAATAATAAATAAATAATTATTTTTAATACAAAAAATAATTTTTATAATCTTCGAATTTGAAAATTATAAAAAAAATATTATTTAGCAATTTTTAAATAAAATATTATTAAAAATCTGAAAAACTTATTATATATATAAATTATACATAGTTTAAAATTTACTTTATTATTTATTAAAATTCTAAAACTTTATTTAAAAATTGATGTTTAATCAACTATTAAATTTTTCGTCATTAATTAAAAATAATTTTGTTAATTAATTTTATAATTTCAATGGAATAAACTTTATAAATAATAATAAAATTAATTAAATAATTAATTAATACATATTAGTATAAATATTTTTTTTATTTTTTTTATATTATAGATTAAATTTTTAAAGATATCCCATGTCATATTTACTTCTGCCAGAAATGAGCAAAATTTTTAACGATTAAAGTTAAAAATAAAATTATTTCAATAATTTATTATTCAAAATAATCACAATTAACTATAACATCAAATGACCGAGGTTATACAAAAAGTAATCAACTATAATAAAGTAATAAAATATTCAGCTTTTTCAAATAAAATTTTTATTCAGAGTAACTAATTAATTTTTTACTCTTTTAATATCTAATTTTGATTTGTATTATAATATGATTGCAATATGATTGCAACAGTTTGTTAACGATATATGTAATACTACATATATATTATTATATTGTATTACATTGGTTACCAAGCAACCATTTAATACAACACAAACTTCAGGAAGGATAAGAAATGTCTATTACAATATATTTTATTTATAATTAACAATGGTTGATGACATAAAACCGGAAACAATTAAAAAAACTCAAGATTTACTCGGAAAGTATTTCAAAAAACCACCACTTACCGAAAAATTATTAAGAAAACCACCATTTCGATTTCTTCATGATATTATATCAGCAGTAACGTATTTCTTACGTATATTCTAAATAAAACAAATATAAAAAATTTTGTAACTAATAAATGAATGATATTGTAGATCATAAATGAAACTGGTTTTTTAAATGGTTTGTATTCAGAAGAAGAGCTAAATTCAGAAAATATAAAAACTAAAGAGGCGAAACTAGCTTATTTAACAAAATTGATCGATATTGTCAGTAAGTTATAATTTTTTTTAAATATATAAAAATATAATATTATTAGCATTCAAATATATCATACAATAATTTCAGAGATAGTTACTGGAATTAATTTAACTGTAAGAGCCAGTAAGATAATTTCTGGTCAAGAACCAACTAAAACAAATGAATTATTGCAAGCAATTGGAAAAGCTTTAGATAAAAAGGTAATATTAATTAAATATTTATAAATATAAAAAAGAAACTAATAGAAAAATTAATAATATTTTAATGTTAAAACTTTATAGACTTCATAGAGTTCATAGAATACTTATATAATTTTTAAGATTTTTTTTATTTATTAAGAGAATTAAGATTACAAAAGTTACACTTTTAACATTAAGAATGCATAGAATCAAAAATCAAAAATAATATCTCACTATTAAATCAAAAATATTTAAAAATGCTTATTTTATAGGTTACCATATTGGTTGCCATTTTTTTCACTGTGTTAACCAATAAAAAATGATAGTTTCCATTTTTTCTTGTTATGATATTATATACAAATATATTGAGATATATGTATAGAATGCTGATTCATATAAATTGATATTTAATATCTATGCATAGTGAGCTTGAGCATTCTACGAATGTGAAATAAATGTGAAAATAAAATATAAATCAATTGGATAACCGAAATTATAATGACTAAAGTTATAATAATAACAATATAAATATTATATTTAGTATCTATTGTTTTTATAAATATGAACAATGAGAAAAACCAATTTGATAGCTAATTTTAAAATAAAGCATTTCTAAATAGACATAGGTTTGTATTTCTTGTATTAAAAATAAAATTAAAATAAAATGGTAATTTTATTTGAAATCTACTTATTAAATTAATATATCAATTTGTAAAAAAAATATTCAAAATTTTCTGTTCCTGAAATTAAAATCTATTTTATAAATTAAACAGATAAATAGTGTGGAAGCCATTGAACAATATAAGAAAAATTTTGGAAAAAGTAAATCTAGTTTAAAAAATAAATTATCTGTAACAAAAAATGAAAAGAGATCATTATCAAAGGAAACATTACAAAAAAAAACTACGCCAACAAAAGAAAAATCTACAGAACAAAAGAAAAAAGGTTTCAATGAAAATAATATAACAAAACATGAAGAAACATATAAAGCAGAAAATCAAGAATCTCAAAAAAATATTAAAAACAATATAGAAACAATACAAGTTGAGGTAAATTAATATTTTTATATTTTGAATATAAAGATGAAAAATTACAATTAAATATATATTTTTTAGTTAATGCAAGAGAAAATTCCTCCATCTATATATAAAAAAAAATCTTTATCTGCTAAATCTAAACAGAATATATCCTCTACATGTTTATCTGAAATAACTCCTTTACAATTAGACAAAAAAATAGATGAAAAGCAAAACGAATCTGAAAACAAATCAAAACATACAATACATACTGAAAATAATGATTTACAAAATCAAATAGTTAATATATCAAATTCTGAATTGAAATCTACATCAATTGTAAAGGATAATAAAATAGATGAAGATACAAATAAATTACAAAAAATGCAAATTACAGATAATGAAATTTCTGTACAAAATATTAAAAAATTTGATCAATCAACATTAGAAATTCAAAGGATTCAATCAGAAAATAAAGATGCTAGGTATTAGTTATCTAATACTTTATCTTATAAAAGATTAAATTAAAACATTTAATACTAATAATATAATATTTAATATTAAATGCTTTTAGTATTTCACAATCAACTTCTAGACCAAGAAATTCTTTACGTCCACCTAGTTCAAGACCAATTAGTGCTAGACCTGCAGCACCCAAAATTCGAGGAAAAACAGAGTTAATTGTTAATGAAGAGATACTGTTAGAATCATTTTTAAATTTTTTACAAAAAAAGTTTATATGTTTATAAGTTATAAATTTTTATGAAATATGAATTATTAGTATTTTTTTAGGACACCTATGGGAAGTATTAATGTTATTGTAGAAAATTCCGATCTCAAAGAAGATGATGCTGAAGATATGGTAGTTATGGAAACTAAAGGAAATGATAGCGATTCTTTAAAAAACAATAATTTTAAAGTTAATGATCAATTAACACAAGAACATGGGCATCTTGTTGCTCAAATATTAGAAACACAAAAAGAATTGGTTAATAATGATAATGTAGATGTAATGCCTAAAAAAACAAATATTGTAAATATTCAATCATAATTTATTATTTTTATTATTATACTATTCTAACATAAAATTTTTTAATATATGAAATATAAATTGTTTGCTTTTAGGCATGGGATATAAGTTCAAAGCGTGACATAATAATAAAGGAAATTGATAAACTACGAAATACAATACAAATTTTAACTCGTGCAACAAATCCACTTGGAAAGTTATTAGATTATTTTCAGGTAATTTATTAACTTATTATTTGTTATAATATATTTATAATATAAATTATTATTTATAGGAAGATGTAGAAATTATGCAAAAAGAACTATTAGAATGGAAAAATCAATATCAACAAGTAAATGAACAATTAAAAATTGAAAAAATGTAAGAATATATAAATTTTATATATAAATTTAATAAATAAAATATCGTTCAAGATTATACGTGTATATTATATTAATAATTCTTTTCAGGAAAACACAAGAATTAATAGAACCTATGAAAGAAACATTAAAAGAAATTGATCATAATATGAAAATACAATTGAATAAAATATGTCAAGCAAAATCACAAGTTATGAAAAATGATCAAAGAATACAAACATTATTAAATGGTCATATTTAATTTTCGTTTCATTAGAATAATAATATTTTATTAATTTTAACATAATTTATTTTTTTTTTTAAATTTATATTATTTATACATTCTTTTATTAAGTTAATTATTGTACGTATATAAAATAATAAAATATGTACAAAATGTAATATAATAAAATAGTAAATAATACATAAAAAGTCTTATAATTTTCATGCGTTTATTTATTACTTATTAGAATAAAAACATTTATATAAAATATATAACTTAATCTTATTATATCACTCATAAATATTTCTATTAATAAATTTTTAACTTATTTTTTAATTTCGTATATATCTTCTAAAATTGAAATTTCATCTTGAGGTACATTTTCAACTGTCTTGCAATATTCGAAAAGGATTTTTAAACCTAAAAATTAATAAAAAAAAAAAATTGAAGAAAAATGGTACCAGTGTTTTATACTATTTTAAATTTTATGCAATAATACGTACTTTTTTTATCATTGTCATTAATAAACATGATAAATGTTCTAAATCGTTTAACTTGACTGAGATCTTTTAGATAATGGAATATTAAATCTTTTTTTCTTATAAATTCTATTTTTAAAATTTCTATTATTTGACAAAAAATATCAGATTCCATTGAATCTTGAAATATTTTAGGTAAACTATCTTTTGGTAATTGCTGAAATTTAATTTAATAATTTTATTAAATAATTCATTAATTTATAAATTGTAATTACAATATTTCATTTACTAAAAAATTATAATCTTTAAATATATTTTCCCACCTTTAAATATTTATATCTAAATTCTGGTGATTTATTTGTTTTCCAATTCATTATAAATTGTACGGCTGTTTTAGGAATTGGAGGTACAGTACTAATATCTTCCAAAGACTTAATAATTTTAACATTATTATTTTTTATAAGATTATTATCTTTACTAAATTCTTTTTTCTGTTGATCATTTTCAATGCACATTGTTTCGTCATTAATATAATTATGACTAATAACAAATTCCATTTCTTGAATAGGTATTTTTATCAATGATTTCTGTACAAATTTAATATAATATTATAAATACAATAAATATTAAATATATATAAGAATAAATATTATATTTATTATAATAAATATAATATAATAAATATTAGTATATATTAGTATAGTATTATTATATTTAGTATAATAAATATTTAATATATCTATGTATATTTTTTAATTAATAACTTTACCTTTGAGTGTAAATGTGGAGGTTTTTGAATTGGTTCTATAACAATAACATTATCTTTTTCTGGTAACCAATCTGGAATACGTGGATCCCTTTCATTTTTTATATC
The DNA here is from genome assembly GCF_000469605.1 of Apis dorsata. Classification (NCBI taxonomy): domain Eukaryota; kingdom Metazoa; phylum Arthropoda; class Insecta; order Hymenoptera; family Apidae; genus Apis; species Apis dorsata. Next base: position 87,359 of record NW_006264081.1, read on the forward strand.
TATATCAAGCACATTATCTTTCTTATCTTTTTTATTTTTATTGTTTATAATATCTTTAATATTTTTATCATCCTCCATATAATTAATTTCAGTATTTTTAATATTTGCTGTTTGTACATTTAATGTAGTTTTATTCCACATTTTTTCAGCAATTTTTTTTTCAAATGTTGTATTTTTAGATAATTCTTTTGTATTTTCTTCTACTTCAATGCTTGTCTGTATGAAATATTTTTTAATATCTTGAATAAATAAATTTAATTAAATGATTTTAATTTTTATTTATTAATTACCTTTGAATATTTAATCTTATTTTCAATTTGATTAAATAATAATTTAGCTTCTTTATTAAAAGGTTCTAATTTTAAAATTTTTTCTAAATCTAATTTAGCTTCCTTGTATTGCTTTAAATTCATTCTAGCTGTTGCCCTTCTATGATAAGCTTTTATATAAGTTTCATCTAATTGTATTGCAGCAGAGCAATCAGATTCAGCAGAATAGAAACTGCAAAAAAAATATAATATCTAATATCATTTTACTGTTTTTAATTTAATATGCAAAATATAATTAAAATATAAATATATATACTTGTCTAATTTTAATTGACAAAGTGCACGGTTTGCATAAAATATTGCATCATGTGGAAATATTTTTATAGCATTACTATAACAACCAATTGCTTTAGACCATTTTTCTTGTTGCACAAAAATATTGCCTTCATTTTTATGTTTTGTTGCTTCTTGATGTGCTTTTTCTAATTGTTCTTTAGATATTGATTCATCTTCGGATTCATCTGAATATGAATATTCTTCTTCATCTATTTCCTTGCATGCCTTATCCTTTAAAATAATATAAATAACATTAAAATTATAAAATTTTATTTTTTTAAATACAAAATTTTGTATTTTTCGCACATTAATAGAATTTGATAAATAGATTATCAGAATCACAATTATTTAATTTTATTTTTAATTAGAAATTCATGATAAAAAAATCATTAATATTTAAATATCATTAATAATATTTTTAAATATTTATACTCAAAAAATTGAGTATAATTCAGAACTTAATTTTTATTAAAGCTTAGAAGAAAACATATTTACTTCTCAAAAATTATCAAAGAAAGTTATATGAAAATATTTTAAAATAAAATTTCATTTATAATAACATTTAAAATTAATTTAATTTTTTTAATATAATAATGAAACTTACTACATCAAATTTATCCCAAGCAGAATAATCATAAGATTTTATTTTTTTCGATTTAGTATCAATTTTATTTATTTTTTTTGAAATTTTTTTTATTTTATTTTTATGTTTGGTTCTAATTGGTGGTAAAGTGACCTACAAAAAATATTCTTATATATATATAATATAAATATTCTTATCCTTTAAAAAAAATGATAATTTTTACTTGATAATTTCGTTCTTTCCTTAATTCATCATCTTTACGTTTCATTTGTTCTTCCCAATTCTTCATATCAAGAAATTCTTTTTGTAAATCTTCTGCATTATTCTTCACTTGCTTTTGCATTAAAATTGATTTATCCATTTTTTTATTATATTATAATTATTATAATTAATGAAGTTAAAATATCAGTTGCAAATTTAGGTTAATTTTTGCACTTCCTAAAAAATGAATAATGATTTCATCATTTACGTATTAGTTTACTAAAATATTTGATTATTTAAAATAAAATTTTTACTTTATTCGCGCTATATATTTTTATATATCATAAAAAATACCATAAAAATTTCGCATAATTTATTATGTTAAATTTATTATATCATGTTTTTAATCAAAAAATTTTCTTAATTCTCTTATTTATATACAAAAAATATTTTTTTTTTTTGTAAGTTAATGTTAGAACTTTTAATATTGCTAATAATAAATAATTTTAATTATGTTAAAGTTATCATATATAACACTTCCAACAATTTTCGAAATGTTTTTAAATATTATGCCATAAATAACATTAGAATAGATTTAATATTTAATGTATTTTCTTGTTCAATATTTTGAGAATTGTGCTTAAGAGCCCTCATTATATAAAAAAATGAACTTAACTAAGTTATTCATTGTTTACATTGTATCTTATTTATAGCATAAAGAAATAAAATAAGACATGACATTTTATAGAATATTGTATTACATGTTGTAATATATTGACAATTAGCATTTCTTATATCATTTAATATATTATAACCTAAGTGCTATCAAAGATAAATCTAATATATATATTACGAACGAAATAAGAATTAGTAATATAAGAGAATAAGAATATAAGGTGACCTAAAAATATGAAAATATTTATTAATTATTAATTATAAAACATCTATTAATTAAAAATTCCTGAAATAATTTCAAGCATCATTTTCCTTTACAAAATTTTTCGTTCGACTTTGATTAAGAATTTGTTAAGAAAATATTGACCAATCACAGAACACATATCTTAATTGAATTATAGTGATAATAGTGTTAGTTATATGCTATTGACTGAACACGAACAAGCTAAATAACATATATTGGAAAAAATGTGTTAAATATAACAAATATTTTTTTATCGATAAAAAATTATATCACTAAATAAACTATAATATTCAATATTCTGTACATATCACTATTTATAAAACTATTTATAAAAATAAATCAATTATCTTATGAACTTTATAACTCAAATTTATCTATCATTCCAACTTAAAAATTTAACATTCATTTTAGCATCTTCTGCTATGAAAGCATGCAATGAAATAGTTATTAAAATATTAATAGGAATTAAATTCAGCAAATATTATTGTGCGATGAACAATTATTATTTGATGTAAATAATTTTTATCACTCAAATAATATTATCAAGGCAATGAAATTGCGGCAATATGTTGCAGACTTATAATTATTGAATAAAATACTATTGGAATCATTTTTTACATTGTAGCTTTTTAAATGATTAAATATGCGAAATTTTTTTTAAATAAATAATAAATATCGACAAAAATAACATAAAAAATATTTATTTTAATCTTTTTTCAAAATCATATAAATACATATATATAAATATATATAAATATATATAAATAATATGTAATATAATATTATATTATATTAATATTATATTATAATATATATTATAATATTCAATTATTAAATAAATATAATAAATAAAATATAAAAAGCGAAAATTTTA
>NW_006264081.1:90588-98910 GCF_000469605.1 Apis dorsata
AATTAATAACATTAATTAACATATAATTATAATATTTATATATAATAAATATTATTTATTATTATATGTATAATATATTAAATACAATAATTTAACAAGCAGAATATAAAATATTGCTAATATAAAATATTAGTAATGCAAAAATGAATTTTTTCTCAATTGCCGACTTTCAACTAATTAGTTTTAACCATACAAATATATTATTATTAGTAGTATCTAAAAAATAATATAAAAATAATATAAAACCTAATAATATATAGTATAATATAAAATCTAATAATATATAAAAAATAGAGAATGCTTTTTTTTCATTTTAGTTTCATTATCATTATATAAATATAAATGTACATACGCATATGTATACATAGTATATACGTATATGTATTGTGATATTGATTATCGAGATTTTTATTAGAGAATATCATTCTAGATTTCAGGATCACGTTATATTATTATAATGTTTATTATATTATTTATATTATTTATTATATTTTATTTAATTATTATATTACACTTCAGACAGATTAAATTTTTAAAAATTATATGATTGTAAATATTCTCTAAATAATTTACAATCATGAAAATGATATAAAAATATTAAATTGAATTAAATTGATATAAAAATAATTTCTTAAAAAATAATATTCTCTAACAATATCATCTTATATTCTTTGTAGTTTTAATAGGAAACAATTTTTAAGAATCGAGCAATAATAAAAAGAGATTTCTGTGCAAATTTTCACCAAATGATTATTTTCATAATGTTCTAAACACTTGATATTCAAACAAACGATTAAAAACTAAGAACTGGCTATTCTTCCAGAAAAAATTTTTGTTTCTGATTGATTGAAATTTGAAAAGTTTGAAAGAAAAAAAATTATAAGTGAGTTATGGATAACCGGCAATACCGATAATTAATTAATTTTTATTATTATTATTTTTTTTACTTGTTTTAATTTCAGTGATCAAAAAAAAAATTTCAGTACTTTTTGTTTATTTAAAAGGAAGTAAAATTATAAGATTTATTATATTAAAATCTCTTAAGATTCTAATCTCTATATATAGAAATAAAAAACTTTTAATTTTGATAGGTATTTTTTCTGCTATTAAGCAGTCCGTTACGTTATAAGTCATTGAATCGCTGCAATGCGTTAAAACAAATCGTTATTACATCATTAGCTACTTGATATTTGACGATTACGATTGCTATTTCGAGTAGTATTATCTGTATAATTTAAGTTAAAGTATTTTATTAAAATTTTTATATTATTTTATATTAAATTTTTAATATTATTTTAATATTTCAGAAACTAATAAAAAAATCCAAATAGAATAGATATATAATAGAATTTTAGATTTAAACTTAGATTTAAACTCTCTCCTTTTTCTTTCCTTAAATTTGTTAATGAAAATTTATGCTTCGGAAGAATATTTTTATTTTCTATTATATATGAAAATAATTTTAATAAAAGTATATTTAGACAAAATTTTAAATAAAATAAATTTAAAAAATTAACAATGTTTTTATTTTTTCATAATAAAAATTTTTGTTTAATTAGTTAATAAAACTGATATATAAAAATCATAGTATAAAAATCTTCTAATTTATATAACAATATACACATATAGAATATATAGAATATATAGAATATATAAAAATGTAAAAAATATAAATATATATAATTACATTTTTTTTCATATTATTTTTGTAATTATATTTTTATCTGTTTTCTTTATTTTTCTATCAACTTATATTATATAATTTATAGTAGTATAATTTAATAGTTAAATTAAATATAATTTCTATACTTATCATTCTAAATCATAAAAAATATATTTGAGGATTCTTTTTTTTATATAATTAATATTTCAGATCATGAAATAAAAAGATTAATTAAATATTTGGTGTATCATATATTATATCTTATTTATGGTATAAATGTAAAACAATCATGCAAAGTATTTTTGTGATTCATATTTTTTGACTACAGACGTAATACATCATATTGATGACTTAAAATTTTAGAATATTTTATTACACATGTATTTATTATTACATTATTACAATATGTCATTTGCTTTATTTTCAACAGAATACAAAATTTAATTTTAATGTTTATTTTAGAAATTATAAATGCTATAACAAGACACAAATAATACACAACAAATTTTAAAACAATAAAAATCTATGAAACAATCAATTTTTATAAAATTATTTGGCGGAATAATAATGAAAATAAAAAGTGAAATCTAGATTAATAAAATTCTTTGAATTGCTATTAATTAATATTAATTTTTATATAATATTTAATATAATATTAATAATTATAATACGAATTTAATATAATATTAATAATTATATAATATTTAACATACATTAAAAAAAAATTAATTAACAATGAAAAAATAATTAACATTGAAAAAAGTTATGATAGAGTTAATGGTTAATGGTTAATTATTTGAACATTTATATTGATGCAATTATTTTTTTTTTTTTAATTATTTTTTTTACTTAAAAAAATAATTATTCGATGAAAATAATAATTGTATAACATATTACACTTTATTCTTTTTGTATAGTAAAATGCAACATTTTTAAATTTTGTCTTCTAAGTCTTAGCATAACTATAATTGATCTTAATACAAATATAATTGATAAATATATCAGATATATAAAATTTATTTAATGCACTACGAATTTAAATAATTTTAATAAGAATTGTATTCTTTTATTCAATAAAAAATGTTTAATGTCTATTCACATAAACAAATTGAGGATTTTAAGGATTTAAGATTTTTAGAGAGTCAAGAATGAATCAGATTCTTTATAATAAAGCTTGCTCAATAATTAGAAACAACATTCAACAATGTTCCTTAAAAATAGAATAAAATTAAAAAAGAAATAGAAAAAGAATAGGAAAGAATAGAAAAATTTATAATTTAACATATTTATCTGAAATATAAGATAATATTTTAAATATTTTTGATAGTACAAATTTGAATTTGAATTAGAGAAGCAAAAATTAATATTCAAAGTCTTATTTTATTAAAAATTCTTATTTTATTAAAAAAAACAAAAAAAATATATTTCTTATTTAATTATTTAAATTTGTTTAAAAGCATAATTTATGAAAATATTATTTCTAAACACAGATATTTTGGTGCAATGTTATTATTAATGTTATTATAAATGGAATTTAGAAGATAAAAATACAAGAATTATTTATTAACTGAAAAACATATAAAACCAAATAATTTTAACAAAATCAAATATAATCTCGCATTACAAATATTTGATAAAAAAACTTCTGCTTTGAATATTTTTATACAAATTGCATAAAATCGAAAGGTAGATATTATATTGCATATTGATTTTTTAAGATTTTCAATGATCTGTTTAATAATTTAAATAATAATAAATTTTAATAATAATGATCTTAATTGAAATAAATGCGTCATTTCTAATTTATGTTCCTTAATTAAAATTTGTTATAACAATTAAAGAATATTCTCAATTGTATGTTTTTGTAAACATTCTTTCTGGTTTAAACATTCCGCCTTGTTTTTTAGTCTGATTCTGACAATCACAATTAATAACTATCACAATATAATAATAACTATCACAATTATACAATTTTAGCATGATTTAAAATGGCAAGAGATTATATTTCTGATATCTTCTCGTTTGAATACAGATAATAATTTTTTTTTCTCTAGATATCTCAATCTAAATATCTAAATATATTTAAATATATCTAAATATACAATGATATTTATAATCAAAATACATTTGTAAAAATAATGTACCTAATTATTAAAAAAAATATGATATTGAATTTAAATAATAATTTATCTAATTATAGTAATAGTTCAATTTAATAATGATGCATGTTATTACGTGAATATTGACTTAATATACGGTATTCAAATTAAATAATATTTCATTTTGTAAAATAGAAGAAGATATTGATCTCGAAAATGAGAATATATAATTAGAAATTGACATAACAATATTGTCAATGTTATTTAAATACACATACTTTAATTATAATAGTAAATATGTGTATATTTTAATTATTTTATTGATAAATAAGAATTTTAGCGCGAATAAATACTAATGATGCATATATTGTTCATATACTTATAGATTTATTAGTATTTTCTAATAATTTTTCCAATATTTTAAATGTCATAAAATTATAATAAATGTTATATTATTATATAATAAATATATAATTATATTTATTATATAATTATATATATAATTATAATATATGTTATTATAATAAACTATTTCGGATTATATCCGAAACTGTACATAAAATTCAAATTGGTTTATAAAAAAAATAAATGTGCTGCACATTATAAAAATATAATTTAATAATGATTATCAAAATTCATAAGGATACAATGGGCTCAAATACTCTATTTATATATAAGAACTATATAAATTACAAAATTTACAAAATTTTTAATGAAATAAGCAGTTCAAATACAATATATTTAAATGACGAAATATTTATGCAAACATTTATGCAAATTTTATTACAATTATTATAAAATTCTTTATTTTTATATATTATTTTTTATTTTTGAATATTTTATATTATATATTTTATATATATATATATTTATTAGAAACATAAATGCCTTCAATTTCTTAAAATTAAGAAATATTTATATGTATATGCAATATTCATATATGCATATAATATATGTATATAAATATATAAATAAATATAATTATAGATGCATGCATAAATATATATTTATAATATACATAATAATATATTATACATGTATAATAATATATATAATAATTATAATAATAATATATTCACTGATTTTTATATTATTAAGAGAAATTAAACTATATAATTTAATATGGTTTAATATAGTTTCATTAATAATTTTTCTTTGAATGACAATTTTTATCATTAAATTTGTTTGCGACTTTTAACACATTCAGAATTTATTTTTTGTATGTATATTTTTAAAATAATATCATAACAGTATTGCACGTTATAGTTTGATATTTTTTTTCTTAATATTGCATAATTTATTATTAGAAATATTAAATATTATGTATTCTGAAATTATTAAATTTTTTTTCACGTGATCAATATCGTTAATATATACAAATATAAATAATAATAAATGTACATAAATATATATAAATATATATTTATCTAATAATTATGGAAAAATAAATTATGAATAAATAATGATTATGAAAATAAAAGAAAGGTATTTAAAATTTTTTTTTTATATAGATAAAAATAATAACCCTTTGCTCTCCAACAGTGACTCTCAGTCCTCACTTGAGTTAATGCCGTAACTTCAGCAGTGACTCTTTGATACCTGGAATTGTTGCGGCAACTTGAACGGCGACAATATTTATTTATGTTTGAATTTTTTTAGAATATCGCTTCATAAATAGGTTTCTAAGTTCTTTACATACAATCTTATGAAGTATAATCTTATCTTATGAGTAATTATCTTATGGTAATCTTATGAGACCTTATGAGAGAACGCGCAAGTCTGAATCTGGAATTGCTAGTTCGATCGAGCGAAATAGGCCTGGAGTGAGATAATAGTGGGATAATAATGACATTTATAAATATAGCTGAAAATGAACTAATTAGTTGAAAGTCAAGAAAAATAATAAATTCATTCTTATATCTATATTTTTTTATACTTATTAAATTAATCTTTATATATTATATTTTATATATTATAAATAATATATTAATAAAAAATTTATAATAATTTATTTTAATTTTATTTTATTCCTAATAAATCTTTAAAATTTATTATCAAATATATTAGATAATATATATTATTAAACTTTGATTTTTTCTTGCTATAAATAATATAGATATAATAATAGAAATAAATAATAGAAATAAAAGTTAATAGAAAAAGACTTGTGATCATTAAACTATAATTGTTATAATAAATATAATTAATTTTTTACAAAATTTCCTCAAAATATTTTTCACTTTTTATATTATTAAATTTATTTAATAATCAAATCCAATTATATATAACTAATATAAATAAATTAGTAGTAATATTAATATAATTATTATTATTAATATATTTTATACAGTACATTTTAAGTGTATACACTTTATTTTTGTATCAAAAATATTTTACGAAAAAATATTTCAATAACATTGTATAATATTGAGGATATTGTAATAAATTTGACTTTGAAATAATCTTTAAATATGCTATGAAAATCATATTTAAATTTTTAAATGGAATCCTATATTTTTTTATCATATATATATTCTATAATGAGAAAGAAAAGTATTTTAAAATTATTTATACATATATTTTTTTTTAAATCTTTATTGAGTTATTAACTTTCAAAGTTACGTGCTGATATTAATTGATATAATATTATGATTACTAAAATCGCCAAATTTTTATAAATGCAATTTTTTTCTTATGAGAATACAACAAATACATTTTTCACACTTTTTCACACTTTTGTTGAAAATACAATTATGTAAGAAAAATAATAATAAATAGAAATCAATGCATGAATAAATAATATCTAAAATATTAAAGAAGAGAAAATGGAAATTCCATTTAGTAATTCCACAGATTATAGATTATTATTTTTTCAATCAAGTTGAAGAATAATCTCTTTCTTTTTATCTCTCTTATTCTTCATTTTTCTCTTTTTTTTTCTCTCTTACATATAAAAAATTAGTTCTTTTTAGAATTATCATGATATAAAATGCAAACAACTTTTTTGCGATACATCAAGTATTTGATTTCATCGTGTAGTATTATTTGTAGGCAGTTAAAATGTCAAATTTTTAAGTCAGTACGAGTTAAATTTGATCCATAAAAGTTCATAAAATAATTAATCTATTCTTCATCTGTACTTTAGATAAATTGAGATAACATAATAGATTTATTCTGAATCTAAATCTATTCTCATCGATATTTGTATTTCGTCTGTGTTTTTATTAATTTCATTCAATAAAATTCAATTTTAATTCCAATTAATTACAATCATTTGAATCGATATCATTGTATATAATACAAAAATAGTAAGGGAATGATCCTCAAATTTTTATAATATGAAAAAGCATTAGATTTATCATATCTATTAATCTAATCTAAAATGTATTCATTTATGGAGTAAAATGTATTCTATATTTTTGTACTTCGTCTATAGTTTAAATAACATAACTTTTAGATGAAATTACTGACAGCAATTAAAATATATATATATGTATTAGACACATAAAATAAAATAATAATTTATATAGAAATAATAAATTTTCAACAAATTTACACAAATTAAATTTCTTATATGATGATTTTAAAAAAATTATTATAAATACACAATTAATTTAATATTTAGTATAATAAAGATTAATAATAAAGATTTTAATTACAATTAAATGCTATAAAATATTATTTAGGTATAAATTACGAACATACATATTTATACAAATTTATCTTAACATCAATATCACAATTATTAAATTAAATTTTATTAAATACAATTATTATTAAATTAGTAAATTATTAACTAATAGTCTATTTACATAAACAAAATTTATATAAACAAAACAAAATTTTAATAAAAATACAATCTATTAATGATATTTTTAATGTATATACATTATGAAACATTTTTGCATAATTAAATTAAAAGTAAATATATTTTTTTAAAAATAAAAAATAAATAATAATAGAACCAATAAAATAATATTAAATTAATAAATCGAATAATAATTACTTAATAGAACTTGACATTCGACCTTTTTTAGATTTGGGTATCTGCCATCAAATCAGAATTGACCAGCTTCAATGTTAATATTCGCTATGACGATTTTCTTGGCGAATCAGTTTAGCGCTAACTAGCCTTGGATGCATATGACTGATCAAACGTTTTTTATATTGAAGGTTTTTTCTATAAAAAATTTCTTTCAAATCAGTAGTGTGCTAATAAATCATTTTTAAAATATAATTATAAAACTTTTGTGTTGTTATATATATATATATATATATATATATATAAATTGTTTAAAATCATAAACAAATTTTATTAAAAATTTTTTTTAATTCAATCAGTGTAATATATATGTGATAAATATTTATTAGATGTTCATCGAATATATATTTAATAAAATATTAAAAAGTGCATTTATTTTTCATATGCCACGTGCATAAAATTTAAATTTTAAATAATTGAAGTAATTGGAAACAAATCTGTGAAAATATTTTACTTCAACTCTTAAAATAGATTTAATTTAAAATATTTTCTATAAGAAACAAAAAAAAAAAATAGAT
>NW_006264081.1:99025-116482 GCF_000469605.1 Apis dorsata
TATGAATATGAAAAACTTATTATCAATGTTACTAAATTGAATCAAATTTTGATAGTAATTAAAATAATTAATTTTTTTCTTATGCAAGAATTTAATTCATAACAATTAATTTGTCTGTTAATAAATAATTTTTTACATAATATTATTTATTACATAAATATATAATTTTTGCAAAGTATTTTATATATAAAATATATAATAATATATTATAATAATAATGAGAAAATATATATATTAAATATATATATTTTTAGTATTNTGAAATTTTTGTACAAATAATTTTGAGAAATATTTACTAACATATAATTCTATATAAAAATATATCTTTTTAAATTAAATAAAATATATCTTTTTTCATATCATATTTTTTCAACAATATATTAAAGAAATAAAATTAATTACAAACTTCAAAATTACTTATAAATATATATATATATATTTGAATTCTATATTGATATATTAATTATATTTCTATTAAGTTTTCTGAATAAATAAAAAATAGTTAATAGAAAATAAATCGCTTTGAATTAATTTTAATTAACTTAATCTATTTAAAATTATTATAATAAAAATTATATTAAAACGAAAGCATTTCGTAGTTTGGCCAATGTCATATGCTTCTTTCGAACAATATATTTTTAGATCGAGGAATATCGAGCTACCATCAGATGATCTGTTAGACACGTGTCATTAGAAACAACACAGAACAAGTGATTACAACATCAATGATTCCAAAGAAAAAATTCAATCAAAAAATTCATAAATCAGGTATTTTTTTTATTAAATAATGATCATAAAAATATAATTTTTCGTTAAAAATATTAATTAAAATATTTTTCATTAAATTAAATATTTACTATTAATAAATATGTAATTATATAAAAATAAATTTTCATGTAACATTTCTGTTAGTTATAATATGAATCTAATAATTAGAAAGTAAAATTTCTTATATATTAATGTATTTATTATTTATTATCCTTATTTTTCAAAGATTTTTGTAGATTTTTTTAATGTAAAGGAGAATTTTATTTTATTAGCGCATAAAAGATTCAAAATAGTAATTGAAAGTATATAAACTATTAGAAAAGTTTTATTGTAAAAGAAAATATTTAAGTTGTTTTTAAGCTTTATAATCAAAATTTAACAAATACGATATAATCAATATTTAATTGATTAATATGTAATAAATAGTTCTAATTATAAATTATTGAAAATTTAAGAATCACTTAATAAATAATATTAATAGTGAATAAGATTTATTTGATATTTTAAATTTTTAATAAGAAATTAAATATTCAAAAAATCAGAAAAATATATATTGCTAAAATATGTATAGTCTTTTTTATTAATTAATTATAAATTATTATATTAATCATATATAAAATCTTCACTGAAAATCTTTATGATGGTAATTTATTATTCTTTTTAATTGAAAAATCTTCTAAAATGTATTATATGATAATAATTTATTAATCCAAGAAAAATTTTTACTACCAATTTATCAGTAAAGATAAATAAGATGCAATTGTAGTATAAATGTTATGTTTACTCAAACGACAATTATTTCGATATTCGAAATTATATTTAACAACACTGCTACATATCTACTGGCACAAATCCCAAACTATTCGACATTATTTATGGTGCATAGACAAAAAAAATCATACCAATGCTTGCACATTACTATAACATATTATATAGTAATATAATTTTTTTTTTTTCAATATCTTTATTCATACTTATCTAATTTGTATTTTCAAGTATAGAGCTTTTTTTTCTACTTAAATTGGATTAATAATCAAATATTTATAATTTTTATTTTTAAATTGAAATATTTTAGTAAATTAAAAATTGAATAAATTAAATTGAAAAATTTATTATTGAAAATTAATTAATTTTCAATAATAATAATATAATATTCGATTTTTTAAATTTTTATTTAAAATTATAAAATATTATGTTAAATAAAATGTTATTTATATTATATTAAACATTTCATTTATTTACAGAAATCTACAATGGATTTTAAATTAATAATTCTTTCATGGAAAAAAAGTTGTAAACAAAATAATTAAAATTATTATTTCATTAGAAAGATGTCTTATTTCATCATATATTTACTTCACAATATCTAAGGTATTTATTAATTTAAAATGTTATGAAAATGATATAAAATTTATGCAAATAAAAAATCCAATATTTTTATAAGAAGAAAGTATTCATATATTATATAATTATATATAAATATTATAGAAATAATTTTTATCGGGTTTATAAAGATGAAGTTTACAGTAACAATGAAAAGAAAGAAATTACTATTGTTACGACAAAATTACTTCTATTACGAACCTGACAAATATTGAATAAAGAAAGAATGACTGTTTCATATCAATATCAAGTCGCAAATTCTACCAGAGGTGGATTTACCAGACTCCTTTTTATGTGGAGAGGTTCACTCTACAAACTTATCTATAGAGAATTACTTTTATTTTTAATTTTATTTGCTGGACTTTCTGCTATTTACCGTCATATATTAAATTCTAAACAAAAAAGGTTCGCAATTTAATTTTTATTAAACAGTATTAGAATAATGAATTAAATTATAATTTATATAATCAATGTTTCTATAATTAAGCTTTTGTATTATATATTTATATTAATGCACAAAAATTGTAATAATAAAATAGAAATGATACTTATCTCATTATAAATTATTTATAAAATAAAAAAGAAAACATTTAAAAAATTAATTATTAATTAAGCTATTTTATATTTAGAGAATTCGAACAGATCGTTATTTATTGTGACAATTTTATTAATTTAATTCCATTAAGTTTTGTTCTTGGATTCTATGTATCTTATGTTGCTCAAAGATGGTGGCAACAATATCAAGCAATACCCTGGCCTGATAAGTAAGTTATAAAAATAAATATTTAATAAGATACAGAATTTAATATTAATGATTATTATTAATAGAGTTATGCATTTAATTGCGTTATATATTACTGGAAATGATGAATACGGTCGTACTCTTCGAAGAGCTCTGATGCGTTATTTGAATCTTTCCTTGATACTTGTGTTACGTTCGATCAGTTCAGCAGTAAAAAAACGATTTCCAACACTTGATCACGTCGTTGATTCTGGTAAAGTTTTCTTTTAGTTGAATATAATTTTAACTCATATATATTCCCAAAATATATATAAATTTATTTATTTTGAAGAAAGACTAACAAGTCAAAACCTATGATATGAAAAATAATAAAAAATTTTTACAAGTAAAAATAAAAATAAAATAAATTTGAATTAAAAACTTATTTTGATAAAAATAAATCTTTTTTTAATAAAATATATATAAATTTTTAAATTTATTTATAATATTATAATATATAATATAATATAATAAATTTATAAAATTATATATAATTTATAAAATTTATATAAAATTTGTTTACATTCATAAAAATTTGTAAATAAAATTAATTTTTAATATTGATACTTAATTATTAATATTACATTGATTGACTAAATAATATCACTTTGTAGGTTTTATGACATCACTTGAATTAAATTTGTTTTTGGCGGTTCCGAGTTTAGAATTCAACACTTATTGGATCCCTTGTACATGGTTTATTAATCTTCTGAAAGAGGCGCGCCAAAATCATAGAATTCCTGATCCTCAAGGATTGAAATTAATTATGGAGGTACTATATTTTATAACATAAAAAGAATGTGTAATTATAAAGCTTTACATATTAATTCATGATATATAATCTATGTTAATAAATTATATTAATAAATAATGATCATAACAGGAATTTAATGAATTTCGTACAAAATGTGGTCTCTTATGGAGTTTCGATTGGATATCAATTCCATTAGTTTATACACAAGTAGTAACATTAGCAACATATAGTTTCTTTGGAGTAGCTTTAATTGCTCGCCAATACATTGAAGGCAAAGAAAAACAATTCCAACTACAAATTGACATTTATATACCTATTTTTACGATTCTACAATTTTTCTTTTTTATGGGTTTATTAAAGGTATCTTTAATTTTTATTATCATAAAAATATAATAATAATTATCAAAATAATAATAAAATATAATATAATACATAATACATTTTAATAGGTAGCAGAACAATTAATTAATCCCTTTGGTGATGATGATGAAGATTTTGAATTAAATTGGATAATTGATCGTCATACCAAAGTATAATTGAACTTCTTTATTTATATCTTTTCTAATATATTTAAATTATATAATTTTATTTTTTCATTTTTTATACTTAATATTAATTAACATATATTGTATTTTCAGGTATCATATCTTGGAGTAGATACTCTTATGAATCGATGTCCACCATTAGTTAAAGATATTTATTTTGATGCTGAAAATCTAATCTTACCATATACTGAAGCAGCAGCAGCTTATAAAAAGAAAACTTATCGTGGTAGTGTAGCAAATATGACGTTAGTATATTAGTAAAATTGATGTTATAAGTGAATTTAAAATGTTAACAAGTAAGGAAATAATTTTAAAATTAATATTTAGAGTTCCTGAGGAAAAACAAACCATGTTTCTACCAGATGTTATAGAAGAAGAAGAAGAAGATACAAAACCTTCACATCACACATCAACTATAAGTTTAGCTAATGATAGTCCATTATGTGAAAAACGGTAAAATTATGATGTCAATTTTTATATATTTTATTTTTTTTTTACTTTATTTTTTTAAAGTATTATTTTAAAAAATAAAAATTATTTGTTTACAGTAACTATACAAAAAAATACAAAGAATAATAAAAGATTAAATAAAAAATTATATTAAATAATATATTAAAAATGTATTAAATTTAGAAAAGCAAGATTAGATTTAGAAAAAAAAATTTATAGAAAAAAGAATTGTTTATGAAATTAAATTTTCTTAAATTAGACTCGTTTGTTTCAGCCAGATTAGTCAGTACTCTGAAACACCTACGACAATTGATCAAACTTATTCTGAAACAATTTTACAATTTGATATTCAAGAACCGATCCAAGTTAATCAAACAGAACAACGAAAAAAAATTATAACAGAAACCATGAAGAAATTTTCATCTCTAGGAAAACATTCGATATCACGAATCGATACAAATCGAAAACCACTTTTTATGTTAACAAAAAGTCCTAAAGTTGTTATACAGCCTTGGTCAAGTACATCCAATTTATCAAAATCTACAAAACAAATTATAGATACACCTATTGTATACACTACCAATATAAATCCATGGAAAGATTATAAAACATCAAATATTATGCAATCGTTTTCATTTGAAGCTTCAGAATGTTCTCAAGAAGAGAAACGATCTAATTTCGAAAATGTATATTCATCTGATAACATAAATCCCAATGATAGTCCTCATTCAGATACATGTCAAATACAATGCCATCATATAATGTGTCATTTAACACTGCCAGAAACACCTTCATCAACTTCGATAACAGCAACAGTGCCAAAAAATAGAAGTCCTAAATTTCTTGTAAAAAGACATAGATCAATGAGATTAAGTAAGAAAAAAGGTATTCAATGGAAACAAATTGTGAAAACGAATAGAAAAAATACAACAGATAACATATCAATGATTGAAAAATCATTACCATGTTCAAAAAGTTCACCAAATTTGAAATTAGAAGAAATTCCACAAAATCTAAAAAATAATATATCTGATGATAATACAAGCTTTTCATGTAAAGAAGAATAAATTTTAAAATTGCAATTATACATATATGTGATATTTGTTAAAAAATGTATAATATGTAAAATTATTTATCATTATAAAATATTATAAACGTAATATTGTTTCATTTTTATATTTGATATATTTCAATATTATTATTGTCCTTGGAAAAAATTAGTTCTTTATAAAAATATAATTAAATTTTTTAATTACTATCGATAAAAATTAAATTTTATCTTATAATCATATATCAAAATTTTTTTACAAGATTATATCTTATAGATTATATCTATAAATTAAATATCAAAAATACAATTAAAAATTAATTAATTAATTATATTTGTAATTAAAAATAATATTTTTTTGAGATTCTTTTTAAAAAATTTTTACATGTACTTTTATCTTATCTTATATGTATTTACTCACTTATTTCAATACTTACCTTAAATATTTTATTATATTTTTGTATTTATATATATATTTGCTTTACAAGAAGGATATATAAGTCGCTTTAAAAAAAGTATTCTTTAATCAATTATATCCTGCACAAGTTATTATTTTACATATTTGGATAAATTGTATAATAAGGATTTTTAAATTGCTTCGAATTAATTGCATAAACATTTGGATCATCCACTGAAAAAGATTGAATCATATTTGATGTTGTATTCTTCTGATTGTGTACGTTTGCTATCATATATTGTGGTGTAGGTGTAACTTGTCCAACAGTTGCATCTTCTACTAATTTCCTGTGAGAATAAATCAAAACTTGAGGAACATCTAAATCTGGTTGTGATACAGAATTTTCTTCAGAAACTGCAAATCCTGGAGTAGATAATTGCTGTGCTTTGCATTTTTTTCTGTGTGCATAAAGTGATCCAGCATTATTATATCTTTTTGTACAAATTTTACATGCATATGGTCTCTGTCCAGTATGTGTATAAGTGTGTTCATTTAATGAGGTTAATCTTCTAAATGACTTTGTACAAATTTGACAATGATATTTTGCTTCTCCTGTGTGCATTGTTATATGCCGTGCTAATGTATTAGCACGTGCAAAAGCCCGGCTACAATATTGACATATATAAGGTTTCTCTCCACTATGAGTACGCAAATGTAATTGTAAATAGGTGCTTTTTGTAAAAGCTCTACTGCATATGTTACAAACATATGGTTTAACTCCTGTATGAGTACGCATATGAGCTACCAAAGAACCACTTTGTGCAAAGCACTTGCTACAAACTTCACAAAGAAATCTTTTTTGCGTTTCTTTGACACGTTTATGACGTTCTATATGATTTGCTAATGATTGAGCCTGTGCAAAAGATTTAGGACAGATTACACATTTGTGAGGTCTATTATGACGATCCTGAAATAATATTAAAATTTTTAAGAAATTATTTTAAAATGAAAAAATATTACTTTGAAATTTAAAATATAAAATATAAATATAAATTTGTAAATCAATTTTATATTCTGAGAATGTTTACATTTACCTTTTTTCTTTCTTCTAAACAGTCTCCTTTATTTATATTGTCTATATCTTCTTTATCATCAAAATCAGAATTTTCAAATAATTCAGATTTATGTTTTGATTGCTCATGATCTTTTAATTTATCTATTCTTGAAAATCCTTTACCACATGTTTCACAAGTATATTTTAATCCACTATGTGTAGAAACATGCCTTTTAAGATTCCTTTTTGTTGCAAATAATTTTCCACATTGAGTGCATTGTAAACTTTCAACAGGAAGATTTTCATCTTCTTCATCTTCCTCATCTTCTTCTTCATTCTCTTCTTCTTCTTTAATAGTTTCTATAGATCTTCCTTTGGATGAATATTGAGATAAATCATCTGATTCTTCTAATTTATATTCTGGATGACTTTTAGCATGTGTAATAAATGATTTTTGATAAGTAAATTGTTTTGAACAAACTTCACATGTGAATTTTAGGTTTTTTTTTTGCTTTTTAGAAAAATCATCATTTTTTTGCACTTTTATTTTTTTATCCTGAAATTTATGATATAAATTATATTATATATAATATAATTATATATAATAAATTATATATAATTGCAATAAAGAATAATAAAATATATATCTTTTAATTAAAATTTATAATAATTAAAATTTACAAATAATTTTAATATTGTTATTGAAGATAAATTTGAAATCAAATTTATTTTTATATAATTAAATTAAAATATTTACTTGGACATTACTAATTCTCTTATCTTGTACATTTATAATTGTTTTGCTTTGCTCATATTTAATTCTCTTATGTTGATTATTTTCTTTCCTATCATGAACTTCATGACAAATTGCAACATGATTTTTTACTTTTGCAAGAGTAGAATATTGTTTATCACAAACATAACAAACATAACGTAATTTAGTTTTATGTTTATGTACAATGGCATGTCTCTGTAAAGCCACTTTTGAATGAAATGACTTAATACATTGGGTACAACGTAATCTAGTTGTACGTGAAATTAATGGTTTTTCTTCATCATCTTGAATATTATCCATCCTCGATATTTCTTCTAACATTTGTTGGTTTTCTTCAATATTTACTTCTTCTTTTAAAATATCTTTATTTTGTACTACATGACCATCTAATAGAGAAAATTCTTGTTTCATTGAATTGATTTGTCTTACAGAATTATCATTTAATAAATTTTTATAAACATTTACATTTTCTAAATTTTTTCGTTGCTCTGTATCATTTTGAAAATTTTGTGATTGATTTTCTAATTCTTTATCATGACAAAATAAATTTTCCTGTGTATTAAGACAAAAGGAAGTTTCATCTTTTATAAAACAAAAATTTTCAGGAGAGAAATTTGTAGGACAAATTTCTTGTTTTTCTACATTTTCTTTCTCAGATGATATTACACTAGATATTACATCAGCAATTATTGCTGTAACTATACTGGTGCTGGTAACAGAATCATTAGAAGATTTTAGTTTTAAGATTTGACGAAGTTTTGTATCTGAATTTTGTATTTGACATTTAAAATTATAAGATGCATCCAAACGTTGATTACAAGACAAACAGATTATTGGTGGTAAACCATCTCCTTCTTTAACCTAGAACAAATACATATATATTTTTCAAATCAATTAATAAAATATATCAATATATGATATTATCATTTTCAAAGCTATCAATTGTTTATTATATAATTTATAAATATAAATATATATACATAGTTTTTAAAGTATTATATTATTTATATTTGAGTTTATAAAATAATAAATAAAACCAAACACTGTTGTAATTATAATAATAGATTTCTTTATTAGTATACAAATAATTGGATAATAACACAATTAAGGAAATACAAATTCATAATTTTTAATTTATTAAAAATATTATAATGTATTGCTTTTTTTATTTTTTTTTTATTTTTCAAAATTTAAAATTCACTTGTAACTGTTGGCCTTCAATTATTTATTGTTAATATAAATCACATCGATCCTAAAAACTTCTTTAAAAACACAAAAAATAGACAATATTAATATTAAAAATACAAACAAAAAAAAGAAAAAAAATATTAAAAAATATTTTTTATTATGTTATTATCGCAAGAGTTATAAACTAACCTGTACTGAGGCAACAGCCATAAGTTTACGAGGAATAGTGTCCCCATTTCTAAAAAGTTCACAAATTTCAACAGCTTTTTTCAAACAGATTCGACATTCATCTCCATAAATTTTCTCATATGTATCAACTATCTGCTCGTTTTTCGAAACTTCCATTCTAATGCATTTGAAAATCAAGTTATAACTCGAACTCCCCACCTAAGAAATCGAATATATTTTTAATACGTTATTATTTGAAATTAAAATCTATTTAAACATAATAATATGAATATTATATAAAATTGTTAATTAATAATAAAATTTTGAAAAAAAACACTACAAAATCAATAATATAATATAAAAAAAAGATATGATTCATATAAAAATATAATATAAAATAATATTATATAATTAATTAATTAAATTATAAAATAATAATATTAAATAATTCATAATAATTAATTATCTTAAGTTTTAAAATATTTTACAATATAAACAAACATTAATGAAAATAAAATTATAACATTAGATTTATAATGTAATGATTTTATGATATTATATTTTAAAAAAAAGACGAAAATATACAAATCAAAAAATATATTATTAAAATGAATTTTTTTATTTATTCTTTTCTATTTTATCATTTTTATATTATCATTTTCATATAATGTTTTATTTTTTCTCTTTTTCTTAACCTCTATGTACATATTATTATATATAATAAACTCTTATTATTATATTAATAATTCATTCTTTTCTCATTCAGAAAAATAACATAACAAATATACTTTATTTTTATTACTATACTTCATATTTATGAATATTATATAAATAGACATATATTTGATAATATATCTATTAACAAGAAAACGTTAAAAATACATATATAAATTGTATTTTAAATATAATTTATCACGTTATTTTATATCACGATATTATGCACATATATATGTTTTTTAAATGCATATACATAAAAATATATAAATCTGTCTTTTATTTAATTTATTTTTATTAAAATAAAATTTTCTGAAATAAAATAATAGAATACAGGAGAATGCAAAGTAAGAATTTAAATCAAGGAAGGAAAGGTAAGAAAATATATTCTATTTTGATTTTATATGTTTTTCATTTTTTATTATTCGAATTTATTTTTCAAATCTAACAATATTACAATAGAACATTTAAAGTATAGATTTGTTTCAACGAAACATAAATATACTGTCCATATATATATCACAGAGTAAATATAATTATATATATTCATAGATTTTCTGGCAATAATTTTAACGCATCTTTTATAGAAATAAAAATTAAATTAGAAGTTTTATCTTTGTTTCTCTATCTTTTTTTTCATATTTTCCAATATTATATTTCTTTATAATTTGAAGATAAAATTAACATGCATTTATATTAAAAATTATATGAATAAAATTATTATTATAAAATTTTAAAACATATTTTATAACGTATAACGTAATATGTAAAAAACAAAAATTATATTTGAGAAAAATAAGTATATTTGAATTTAATATTAATTGTATAATTTTGTGAATATACTTTGTTTAAATTCAATAAAAATTATATACATAATAATAATCTAAAAACAGATATATTTAATTAAAATAATTATATATTATATAAATAACATATATAAATATATGTTATTTAATATATGTTATATAAATATTTATAAATTATTATATATATATAAAGTTATTATATAAATTATATATATATATATATATATCATAAAAAAATTATTTTATATATATACATACACATATATACACTATATTAATTAAAGACGCAAATTAAAAAGTATGATTTTTAAAATCATACTTTAAAACATAAAAATTTATTAAAATTTTACGTATAAATTTTAATCATATAAATAATAATAAATTTCTATTTTTTTTAAATAAAGCACTTATTTTTTTAAAGTTTCGTCACAATTTCTAAAGAAAAATATACAAAAAATATTCTACTTTTAACGGATTAAATTATTGCACTCTATCCTTATATCAGAAAAAAATCAATATATATATTGATTTATATATATTGATATATATATTCATTTATTCGAAAATGAAAGTTTGTGCATTCTTCATATTATTAAAAAATATTTAAATCTTAGAAAAAAATTTTTTAAAGCAATAAAAGAATTTCTTTTTTTTTAATTTTAGTTTTATAAAAAATATATATATAAAACTTTTAAATTATAATGCATAATTGATTACAATACTTAAAAAAATGGATTTAAATTTTTTTAATAGACAAAATTTTTAATTTTTAATTGTTATATATAATTTGATTTATTTCTATAATTATTTATAATTATTTCTATAACTATAAATAGTTATAGAACTATTTATAGTTATAGAAATAAATCAAATTATTAAAACAAAAAATATGTGCAAAAATTTATTTTTTATTGCACAAATCATACAAATAAAGTATATCATATAAATCATAAAAAAATATAATATTATAATGATTATAATCAAAAGATAATTATAATTATTAAGAGAATTAGGAACTTGTATTATTTTTTTCAAAAATGTTAATTTTTTATATATTTTTTTCACATTTTCAACAGAATTTATTTAGTAAATTCAAATTATTATTTTTTGCTTTGCATTTTATAGTTGGTCTGTAATGCGATTGTCAATAATGACTGCTTTTTTTGATATTATTGTTTTATGTGTTCTATATACTATTATTCAATTTTTATATATTCAATTCTTATAATTTTTGATTACATAAAAAAATACCGAGTATCCGTAGAATATATATCAGTTTCTTGTGCATTATAGTATTATATATAGATTTTTTTTTTATTAATAAATAATACTATATATAATAATAAATAATACTTTTGTTAATAAATTGATACTATCTATACAAAAATAATAGATATTATATTTTTAATATCTATTATTATATTTATATATCTATTATTATATTATTATATTTAATATTTGCACTTTTTTAGAATATTTCTTTATCAAGATAATTTTACTAGTTTTTTAGAAAATTTCAAAAATTATATAAATTTAAAAAAATTAATTCTAACAAAAAATGTAAAGTAATTAAAAATGGAAAAAAATAATATAATATGTATAAAAAATACATAGAAAATAAAGTTATAAATTTTTTTATGAAATTTACTTCTTAAAATTATTAGATTTTTCTAAAAACAATTTTCTAAAAACGAGAATTTTATAGCAAATATATAACAAAAATTTTTGCAAATATTATTTATTAAAAGATTTTCCAAAAATTTTATAAGTTTAAAGAATTTTTAATTTAATTTTTATTATATAAATACTTCAATATGTGTGTATTTATATACTTTCTTATATTCTTGATTTTCTAAAATTTTTATATATTTTCATAAATATATATATAAATGTATGTTGTTATGAATTATTAATAAAAATTGAACTTTATTTTAAACACAATCTATTTATTAATGAATAATATTAATATAATAATAAAAATAAAATAAATAAATAATTTGTAAAATTATAATCATCTTTAATTATTTAATTAGCTCGTTTTCAAAACTTAGTCTGATATATTAATATAAATGAAAACATTATATTTTTTAAGAATTTATTACTAAAGAAGATAAACAAGTCAGATTGATTTATCTTTTTAACATATTTTGTTAAAAGAAAAATATTTTATTTTTTATAAAAAATATATGAAAAATAACGATTATAATATTGCTAATAAAATAACGAATAATATAATATTATTTAGGAAACTGAATATATAATATTCTCTAGAAAACTGTTAATTTTAATGTTTACATTAAACTGTAATGTTAATTTTAAAAGACAATTTCATTTATATTATAATATTTTCTTTTATACATACAATCTATATATAAATGTTATATATATTATATATATGTGATATATATATTATACATGTAATATATATATAGATAGACAAAGATAAATACATATAGATATACATAGATAAATGTTATATACAAATTTATGGATACCCGGTATATTTTACATGAATTTTTATATCATAAAAATTTCAACTGGAGCATAATTTAAATAATATATTTCCTTATTTGTTTTCATATTAAATACTTTCGTTATTATGGTCTGTGATTGTTATATATCCTTCTCTACAAATTAATTTTCATTTATAGATATTAATCAATACTTATTAGGCCTAACATGTTGCATTTCTTAGGATTTAATACAATTGAAAAATTAAATATTTTTATATCTAAAATAAAATAACTGTTTATAAATTTTATTAAACAAATTAACATATTTTTAAATATTATAATATTTTATAATATTTATTTTATAGCAATTAGAAAAGCAATTTTATATAAAAATAGGAATTTTTTAACTAAAATATCGTAATATTATATTTTATTTTAGATTTTTAAATAATTTTTTTTTAAATAATCCTTTTTTTTTGCACTAATCCTATGAAATATTTTATATATATTTATTCGATTACATTTAAATTTTTTTCAGAAATCAAATAATAGTTCATATTAAAAGAAGATTTCTAACATATTTAAATTTTTAAATATATTTTAAATGCATGTTAATGCAAATAAATTGTAAATAAATGAACAAAATAAAAAAAAATGCTTAATTTAATCGAAAAATTTGCAATAAATTATATCAATAAATAATGATAATTATTTAGAAAGATGTATTTTTGATATATAATTTTTTTAATAATTTTTTATATAATTTTTAAATATGTTATAGAAATCAACATTTAAAAGAATTTTTTTCTATTTATTTAATTGCCAAATTTTACAAATGTTTCAAATACTAAGAAACTTTGACTATTATATAATATATATAGAATATATATATTATATTGTAATCTATAATATAATATATTATAGAAAAAAGTTGTTTAAAATATTGATTATAACATATTTAAGAATCATCGAAATTGAAGACGCATTTTAAATAATTATCAAAATAATTTCAATAATGTCGAAGAAAAAGCTTTTATCATATTGTTATTATTAATTTTTTCTTCTTTATACAAAATCTTGGTATGCTATTTTTCATTTAATAATATGCCTTTATCGTAAAGATTCGAAAAATAGTGTCATAACAGCTTAATATTATTTAATTGTAATGAATATTATTTTTATCGAAAATCAATATATTATCTAATTGCATCAAGTTGCATTCAATAGAAAGTTCATTTAAGAGAAATAATATCTCTTCTTGATATTTTCGGTTAATTTTATTATTTATTCATATATATCAACTCAAAAATATCATCATTAAAAAGGAAGAATGAAATTCTTATTTATTATTCATTTATTATTTAAATATTATACTTTTCTTATATCCTTTTCATCTTATTTTTCTATTTTTTTCCTTAAAATTCTTTAATTTTTTTGTTTCATCAAAAAAAAATAATTTTATCAATATCTCTCTGTAAAGAAAGTAATTAATCAAAAGTAATTTTGTGACTTTATGAGTAATAATTTATTGGCAACTATATTTAATACTATATGTTTTTGTAAATTTAAGTAGAAAATTTATTGTGTTAGAATATTTTACATTGCCAACACTAAATAACATATTACATTGCAAGTAATAAAATGTAGCATTGCAATTAATTTACGAATAACAATTAATTATCTTCCTTGTTTCTTGTTATCTTGATTATTTGAATTAAATAATTTATTAATTTTAAATAACTTATTAAACTTATTCAATTCCTGATTGTAATAAAATTTCATACCGCCATTTATTAATTATTATTCATCGGAATAATTTTACGTATTTTATATAAATTTTTCATCCAAGTACATAAAAAAATTCTAATAAAATTTAAATAATTCTTCAAATATTTTGTAAATAAAGTATTTAACAATTAAAAATAAAACAATGAATTGTAAATATTTTTATTCTATATTATTTTTTTTATTAATTTATTCTCCATTTCTATCACTAAATTGAGAAACTATTTTGATTTAAAAATCATATATATGTTTAATAAATATAAA
Source organism: Apis dorsata (assembly GCF_000469605.1). Lineage (NCBI taxonomy): Eukaryota > Metazoa > Arthropoda > Insecta > Hymenoptera > Apidae > Apis > Apis dorsata. Next base: position 114,359 of record NW_006264081.1, read on the forward strand.
AAAAAACTTAAAAAAAATTATAAGAAGAATTATATATATTATATATATATAATTTCTTAATATAACTGAAAAATTTATATTATACATATATATTATATAAATTATTTTGATTTTAATAGTAAAATTAATTGAAAAAAGCTAATGATTTTTTAGAAGCGTATATATAACACTGAAAAAAATTATACAATGTAATTCATAAGTATATTACAATATTGTCTTTAGTCTTTGATTTTAAAAATATTTAAATTCACGCATTCAACAAGATAACGCTAAAAACAAATAGTTTAACAAATAGTTGTTTTTTTTGATTTCCAAGATATATATATCATGTATTATAAACTTTCATTCACAATATGTTCTCATTTATTCAATTCTCGTTTATAATTTATTTTTCCCTAATTTCTTCTCCATATTTTCATTATTATAATATACACATATAAATATTAAAACCGAAAGAAAAGACTTTTGATTTCTTGATTATTAATATAACCAAACAAATGAACAAAAATATTTATAATCTTATTATCATTTTTCTCAATTTCATCATTTTTTTTGAGAATAAGTTTTAATATAAAAGTTTTTTAAATATAATTTTCTTTCATGAACTATAAATCTTATTTTTCAAGTTGGTAGAAGGAATACAGCGAAATAAGAAAATATTTTGAATTTTAAACTGCAATGTCGGTATCTATATTTAATTTCTTCTTGTAAAATGAGTGAATATTGTACGAAAAACAAAATTAGCATATAATATATAAAAAACTAATGTAAAAAATTGTTAATATTGAAGATAATAATTCTTATTTTATTTAAATTCATTTTCATTATTTTTTAACATCTTGAAAGAAGATAAGAAAAAGAATAAGAAAAATATAGATGTATAACTCTTTAAATATATAGAATAAAGAAAAATATTTCTAATAAAAATATACAACTTTCTTATTTAAAAAACAAAAAATTAATATATTATTTATTAAAAAAAAAATGTTTTTTTTTCTCTTATGATACCGAATATATAGTTTTTTATATATATTTGATAATACAAAAATATTATCTGTAAATATTATCTACTTTTAAAATTTACTTTCCAAATTATACATGTGTATATTATATAATATATTTATTATATTTATAAATCCATTAAGCAAGAAAAAAAATAATTTTAATATACAATCTTCAAATCAGAAATCTTTATTTTCTATTATAATTTAAAACTGTTTTCCAATAATCAATAATCAAAACAAATAATCTTTTATATTCGAACATATATATAATATATTATATTATATTATAATAATATATAATATTATATATTATATATATATATATATATATATATATAATATATAATATATAATATTATATTATAATATATTATGAACAATGTATATTATTATATACATGTATAATGCTATTACTTCTACCAACTCTAAATTCATTTCGAAAATATCTCTATTAATTCAAAAATCTTCGAATTATATCGGATTGATGATATCCTTAATGGTCGAATTAAAATTTGTGTTATTCGAAATCTCGATACAATACGGCATTACCTTTCCGTGTACACAGGAACCAGAAGTATCTCTATTCAGAATCAACAATAATAAGCCGGAGGTTGCAGCGAACATGCCAGCGGTCATCAATCCCAAAGCTGGAAGTTTCTTTGATGAGAACATTGATCCTTCTTCGAGTTTGAGGTAGCAAAGACCAGGAAGAACATAGGCTAATGGTACAGCAGCAAGAATGCCGTTCAATTCGAGGACCACTCCAAGACAATCAGTGGACATAGAGATTAAATAAGCGACTACTACTATTGTCAAAGTGATTATCAGATATTTTCGATCAGAATTAGGTACATAAGCTGTATGATTTTCAAGTTCATCGGTTCCTTTAATAGCTGTCAATATTACCTGAAATTTAATTAATTTTGTATAAATTTAATTGATTTTTTTTATTGATTTATATTATTCATATTAATTTTTATTATTTGTTATTTTTAATTTTAAATTTATTTTTATTTTTAATTTTAAAGTTTTATTATTTATTATTTAAAATTAATTAAAAGTGCTAAGAAGCCTTGAAACTCACTTTTCTTTAATATTTTAATTTAAAAAAAAAAATTTA
>NW_006264081.1:117498-123149 GCF_000469605.1 Apis dorsata
ACATTTTTTTCTTTATTTATTTTTCACCTGTAATTTTAAAAATTTCAATAATTATGAAATAACAAAAAAAAACAAATATTTTTTTTATTTTATAAATACAATCAACATTCTAGCATTTATTGATAAAATAATTTATATTATATATTGAAATAGATGAAAATGAAAAAAATAAAAAAACTATCTATCTTATTAAAAGATTTTTATTAAAACTTTTTATTTTTAATATAATTATTGAATTTTTATTTTCTCATGAAATAAATGAGATCATGTAGGGATCATGTAAAGCAATCGATTGTAATTAGATAATTTTAAAAATATACAATATATAGATTATTCTTCATAATAATAAAGAAATATTTAAAGAGAAATATTTACAAAGAAATTTGTTACATCATACATTTTCAATATTTAAAATATAGAAATGTGTTATATACGTGTTATATACGTGCTATATACGTATAATAATATCGTCGTATATAACAAAATAATTATACGAAATTTTATTATAAAAAAACAAAATTTCAAAATTATTTGATTTTTCATTAATATATTCATTTTTATATTATGTGTAGGCAAATATGTAATATTTTGATGAAAATCGATTACAATAAAACATTATAATTTAATTTCATGTATATAAATCTACATCATAAAATATTATAAAATTAGAAAATTTTCATACAAAATTTTTTCATATATGTTATTCGAGATTGTGAATATTTGAAATATTATGAGAAATATATAATTCTTTGTAATGTTGCTGAATAATAATAAATTCAATAATAAAAACACTTCGAGATTTTGCATTTAATAAACATATATTTCTATTCATTAAATAATTTTATTAATTTTCTCAAAAAAAATTATAAATTTTTTGTTTATAACTTTTTTGAATTATATAAATAATTGAATTAAATTTTTTATTAAATATAAAAAGTTTTCATTAAAAGAAATTATTTTTATATGAAAAATCTTTTTCTATCTCTTACAGTTTACGAATTCCAACACAAATATCGAAAAATAGCCAAATTTTCATGGATCAATTTTACTCTCTTAAAATGAATTTAAACAGGAAAAAAAATTATGTATATATATATCGTGTGTATATATAAATATATACACTATATATTCCCAAAGTTTTAAATTTATATATTGGAGATATCTATATATATTTCTCTTATCAGAACGAATATTCTAAAGGAAAGTTTATTATCGATTTTTTTCTCTAAGAATGATATATTAAAAAAAGTAAAATAACTTACTTCTCTTGTGACGAAACATTCAATAGGAAACGTTAAAAGAATAGTACCGCTAAACATAAGTCTAGCGAAGTTCATCAGATCATCATCCCAACAATAATTTTCCATAAGATCACCTTGAACATATGAGGTAAATGTGGCATATCCAATGATTCCAAAAGCTGCAGCGATCAAAAAAGATGTAAATAATGACCAATGAGTGACAATATCCCATTTTTGTTGAGTAGCCCTTTCTATAGACTCATAGATAAGGAAAGTATTATGATGGCACATAAAGGCAAATGCCATAATTCCAACGGATGGAACTATGCCACGAAAATTTGCGATTCGCCAACTATCTTCTTGATTTGGCCTGAAAATTAAATTACGTTTAATTATTTCATTTTTATTATAAACAAAAAAAAACAAAAAAAAGAAAAATAATATATAATATTATATTATATTATATGTGTATATAATAATTTTATGTAAAATACATTACATATATCTATGATCGATAACTCTTATATATAATATATATATGTATATATTTATTATATATAAGAGTATCCATTTAATTACATTTTACATGAAATACATTAAAAAAAGTTTAAGTTTCATTTTATTGTTTTCATATTTGTTTAAAAATTATAAACATATGAATTTTATGATTTTCGTGAAAAATAGTTTCATTTGAATTTTTATTTAATTTTAACAATAAATTAAGTTTCATTTTTTTTTCATTTTAAAAATGAAAAAATAATCTTTTTATATTTTTTCGAATTGAAAAATTATTTATTTAATATTTGAAAATTATAAACAAAATTTTATAAAATTAATATTTAATTTTCGGTTTGACGTCACAGAAAAAAATTCTGTCATAATGCTTGAATTTTTTTGAAATAATTAATCTTATTTTGGTATTATTTCAATTAACGGAATAGTAAGTTGAAAAACACAGTGATGCGACGAGGAAGGAAATGAAAAATTAATAGGAGGAGATGATAATATTATATATGATATAAGACTAATAAAGGGATGTAATGCATTTTTATGATCAAGCAAAAATTTTTATCTTTAATTTCTGTATTGTAGCTTTCAACCGCGTAGCTTTCAAGCTCACAGATCAATTTATGACTTATTCTCAATTGTGTTTGTTATTGCTAGTAAAAAACAAAGATTTTTATTTTCAGTTGCTATATATTATTATGCAATATCTCTTTATTTGTATCATGAATAAATATATGAATGATATTGATTGTTAATAATATTATTGGTAATTATATGAATTATTAATTTGATTTTGTCATAATATGACGTTTCTAGCATTTCCCTTGTTTCTAACTTTCTTGCAATTCTTGTCGTCATTATATTTGTACGCATTGCAATTTTTTTTATGCAATAAATAATAATTTATTAAATAATATAATTTTTAATGTAATTTTTTATTGTGCCGTTGCAAAAAATGTCAATCACCAGTATTATGATACAATAATTTATGAATTTTTTTCTATTTTTATATTGTGTAATAGCTTTATTGAAAGTACATATTATTTTTTTAAAAAATATTTTCTAAAAATATAAAAATGATAGTTATTTATTTGTTATAAATATAATAATTTAAATGTGATTCTAACAATATAATTATTTATAAAATGATATTTCTTTTTTTCAATTATTGTAATTTAGAAAAGTTAGAAAAAAATGTAATTAATGAAAATCTAATTGAATCTAATGGATTTGATTTTTAAAAATAACATTTGTTATACTATAACTATTATTATTATATTTATTACTATTTTTATTATTATATTATTATTATTATTATACTAACTATTATCAAAAAAGTTTTTAAATTGGGCAAATGTTGCTAAATTCGGAACAATGACAAATGATACTTTCCAAAATGACAAGAAGGAATGGCTAATTCATATATCATTAATTTTAAAATATTTTTATAATTTATAATAACATTATTTGAAATATTCGCACGATGTAATGATATCTTAAATATTATGTAAACTTGAACCTGTTGTCAAAACAACTTTAAATATTTATAATATTTAATAAGGAAAAATTTTACATAATTTTTTTTTAAATTTCTATAAAACAAATTAAGATTAACATTAACACAGATATGTATATATTAATACTGAGATATTAATAAAACCACTCGATTTTATAAACTTTAATAAAATAATAGGTATAGAATAGGAAAGATATAATTCGATTCTATAGGGCACTGCACAATTTATTTTATGTGTGATGGAACGCATCCTCTTCTAGTTCATTACTCTACATAATTTAAATAATATTAAAAAGAGATTTCACTACTTCATTCAAAAAAAACTTCAAGAAATTTGATAATATTTTTTTCGATTTTTTTTTTAAATGTAATCTCAAGCTTAAAATAAAAATTAAAAAATAAAATGTTTATGATTTTCAACATTAAAAAAATAATTTAATCAAAACGTATTTATAATTTTTCCATTAACATTTTAAATGAATAAATCCAATGAATAATTTCTCATAGACAAAAATTCAAATATATTTTCATGAAAATTCTATAATTTCCAAATAAATACGAAAATAGCAAAGTGATGATTTTTTAATTTCAATTTGAACTATATTATATTTCAATTTAAGCAAAAATTCAAGACATCAAGTTAAAAAATTTTGATTTGATTAATTTGATGTAAAATAATTTATAAAAAAATAATATTGAAGAAAAAATAATATCACTTACACAATTGTTGACATTGTATCCATCCGAATTAAAATCGCCAAAAGAATAAAACCAACGCAGACTAATGAAAGAAAAGAAATCTTGGCCAAACGAGCTACATTTCTATAAAGACACAACGGTATAGTGATACAAGCAGTAGCAAAGAAAACAACCACTTGACGATGAGCGAAAATGCTCGTTTCACTTATACCTGTTATTCTTATTAACACTTTTGTTACTGTGTCACCAACGACAACATTATAAGAGACCATTGCTGAAAAGGAAAAGACAAATAAATTAATAATAATAAAATAATAAATTATTGATAATGATCTTATACACAAGAACTTCATTCATTTGAAATTCTTCAAAGAGTTTCAATATGAAAATAAATAATATAAAATATATACAAATGAAAATAAATACTTTCTGATATATTTTGTTTTATTAATTTTATTATATTAAATCAATTTTATTGTAAATATTTGAATATTTTTTTATTTAAATGATTTTTCTTTTTTTAAATTTTAATATTTATTCAATTTTTATAATAAATTTAATTTTTTGATAATATTTTTTTAAATATATATTTATATATATTTTTTTAAATAATATTCTATAAAATACATTTAATGTTAAAAATTTCTAATTAAAAAAAAAAGATTTGATATATCTATGCAAGAAAGTTATAAAAACTGATATACCTATAAAAGGATAAATAAATTGCAGGCTTGTAAGAATATAAAACCCCGTACGACCGAAACTGGCTCTCATTAAACCCTGATAACTCATTTCACCACATATATTGCCACTTCTAACCATTAAAATTAAAGAATAGTCAGTTAGACCTGCTATCAGTATTAATAATATTATTCCAAATCCGAATCCAGCTTGATGAAGAGCATAAGGTATACCTGAAAAATATTAATTAATATTTTGTTATCTTTTTGAAAAATTAAAAATATTTGTTCCTCAAATACCGAAATAATTTTTATCTTATTTTTAAAAGTAAATCCAATTTTTCATAATATATATTCTATTATTGTCATAATTCTACAATGTAAATATATCAAAAAAATCTTAAAATAATCTTTATACATGAATATGAATATTATTTGCAAATGTATTTTTAATGAAATAATTTTATTATCATTTAGATTTTCATTAAAAGTTTTTTCACAAAAAAAAAATCATTTTTAACTTTATATTTTAACTGAATGAATACGATTATTAGGTAAATAAATAATTCTTGATGAATTTTGTTATATGAAATGATCGAAAGTATTGAATCAATAGCTTTTTTTTGAAAAAATGAAACTAATACAATCTCTAAATTTAAAGAAAGTTAAGATTCTTAATAACAGCTGAAAACTTTCATAATTTTCTTTGTATAAATATAATTATATTTTTTCTTTTTATATGAAATATATTTAATTTTTAATCTACGCACAAAAATATCTCGAATAATATATTAAAGAAACTGAAAATTCAAGATTAGATAAAAATGAGAAAGTGATGAAAATTTCACATAAAGTTCGTAATTAAAAGTAAATCCAAATAGACTAAAAGTTTGATAATCTAAAGAATTATAATGCTTATACAAATTATATAAATAAAAATAAATTAAATATATAATTATATTACATTATATGTATAATATTAATATAAATTATATATATAATATATTA
>NW_006264081.1:124897-125171 GCF_000469605.1 Apis dorsata
GAGATCTTTTGATAAGAAAAAATTTAATAAAAGAAACGATTTCTAAATTCTCATTCAATATAATAAAATTTTTATAATTTAAAATAATAAAAGTAATTTTAATAATATATTTTATATATATTATTATAATTTTAATAATTTNATATGTATAATTCAATTGTATTATATTCAATTATAATTATCATGATAAATTTATTAATATATGTATATTAATAAATTAATATTAATAATATAATATGAATATATTTATATATAAAAATAAATTATATTTTAA
>NW_006264081.1:125476-137325 GCF_000469605.1 Apis dorsata
CTTGTTAATTTTTTCTATAAAATATTAATAATATATTTACAATAATTTATTATTCATATATTCAGAATAGTTTATTATGAATATAGCTTATTTACTTATTATTTAATGAAAATATTTAATTTTATATTTCCATTATATTGTATTATATTATTTATATCATAATATGTAAAAAAAATCTACATAAAATATTTTTGATTTATAAAAACATTATACATTATTGTATGAATAAATATTTTAATAAAAAAATATTTTGCTGTCACAATGTTCGATTAACAAAATATTTGTATAATAGAAATTCAAATTATGGAAATATTACTCTTAAATTCAACATTAAAATCTATTAATTAGTTTTTCAATATATTTTAATTTTAATTAATAATTATTATCTAACGAAATTAATTATTTTTTATTCTTTATATTATTTATAGTCATTAATTATATATCGCATTGATTTTTATAATATTAGACTACATATAAATAAACGACATAATAAATTAGTTTAATATAAAATTTTGACATATATTTAAACTTAATTAAACATGAATTTTAATTAATTATTTGCATGTTTCTTACCCCAACAAGTTGTCTCATATCATCATAAGATTCCTCTGAACCAAGACTGCCTCCCTGTTTATAATCAATATTAAAAATTAACTTTTAAATAATAAATTAATCACAATAGAATTTGAAAATGTGTAAAATTTTTCTATGATTATATTAAATAATATTCTTATTTAAAAAAATATTTTAAAGTATCTTAAAGATATAACTTTTTTCTTATTCGTTATATTTATTTTTAAGTTTTTAAATAAATATTACTAATATTATAACAAAACTACAAATAGTTTAGTTAGTAAAAAAAAAATATAAAATTACTTAATACATTTATATAGAATAAACAATTCGAATAAATTTTCAAAATATAATATAAACATATCCTTATTTCTGTTAATAAAATAAATTTACGATAAACATTCAATAATTCTATAGATTGAATTAGTGTATTATATATTAATTCAAAAACTTATCATTTTACAATTACAGAATTATAAAGTTATTAAACAAATAAATTAATATTAAATATATTTATTAAATTATATTATAATTAATTAGAAAGTTAGGAAACTACACAAATACACTAATTTTAATTTTTAATATATTTAAAAAAAAAACAGTTTTTTGAAATATTTCAATTTAAATATAAATAATGAAACAAATCTTTTCTTATGTCTTTATTTGATTTGATTTTAATTTTATATCTGTTTCACATTTTCTATAATAATATAATTCTCTATTATCCTTATATTTTCCATTATGTGATTTAAATAAAATCATAATTTGAAACATTGATTTAAATAAATAATTTTTTTTTACTTTTTAAAAAAAATTTTATTCGAATTATTAATTATTTTTTATTGTATATTTGATATTTGTGAAACTTTTATTTAAAAAAATCTTTATTATTAAGAACTTCTTTTAAAAAAATGTTCTTATGAAACAAATATTTTAGAATCTATATAATAAAAGTTTAATAAAAATATATTTTATTAAACAAAATATTTCAGTATGTTTATTAGAAAAGTTCTTATAAATAAAGAAATCAAATTATTAAGTACCAATTTTATTTAAGAATATATTATCATATTATTAATATATTTATTTAAAATAAAAGATATGATATACTTAATATTGTACTATTATTCATACACAATATATATTTAATATTTATTACAATGAAAATGAAAACTCTTTTAATATTAAAATAAACATATATGTTTTTGTAATAGAAAAATATTTATTTTTATATTTTAATTTTGTTTAAAATACGATTTTTATTTTCGATTTTTTTTATTTGTTTTTATCAAAATATGTGAAACACTTATAATGTGAAAATTTTTATTAAAATAATTGCATGATCCATATTATAAATAAAAATGTTCTTTATGAAATATTCTTAATTTTTTCGAATGAGTAATATTTGAAAAATACTATCAAAATAATTAAAAGTAAAATAAGAAATAATAATTCATATATTGACGAAAATAATTTAAACATAGCGCATACAAACAATGGAAAAAATACATCGAAATAAAATGTATAGATGTATACATATTGATGAATTATAGATTTTTTTCTTTTACGATAATATATGAATATTTTCGAATTAAAAAATACATCTATTTTTTATTTTTTTATATAATTACAATATAAAAAATTTATTTATTAAAAACAAATTCATAAAATTCTTATTTTTTTTTTCATTTTTATTTTTATAAAATTAATATTTCACTTATATTTAGCTTAATTTTACCAACGTTTAAAAAACAAATATTACAAAATATTTGAATACAATGCTTAAAAATTAAATATGATATTTTACAAATTTTACGATTAATAAAACAAATATCAATTTCAAACTTTCTTTAAACTTTTTTTAACCATTGTCATACACACATGATAATTCTTTGATAACAATGATAATTCTATGATAATTATTATAATAATTTTTTCAATTAATTTTCTAATAATCTAATTTTTTCTAAAATTATGAAAATAACTTAGATTACTCTTGTACAAATTCACTAAGCAACAATTACAAACCAAAAATTCGCGCGAACTATTTCAAACAAACCGAATTAATGCGAAATCTAATATTCTTTATAATATTTATATCTATTTTCTTCTTCTTCTTCGTTCATAATTATTTTATATATATACTGTTATATTGCGACAGAAATAACGTACGTCACAGAATTTATTACGTATACCACCATATTCTTCAAAAGGATCAAAAAGGACAATAGTAATCCACCAATAATAATAGAATAAGAATTATGATTTTACTTACATCTTCGTAATTATTCCTCGCATCTAAGATATAACTCTTTTCGTTCGCGTTTAAAGCCATCATAAAAGATCGTTGAAAGAGGAAAAATTGAAAATGGAAACGAGAATAAACGAAAAGCTTAAAGGGAAGATTCGACGCGAGAGAATAGGATCGAGCAGACGTCTATAACGACTGCACCCTTCCTATCTAACTGAACTTCCGCTTTTACTTCCTTTTACAACCCCTTCAATACATGCATGTATTTACAGTGGTCACGATGGATGCGTGCGCATTGCATGCGTTCTGTTTTTCTGCGTTATTGAAATTCCTTCTTGTCTTTGTTATGATCCATCTATTTTTCCTTCAGTTTTCTTTTCGATCTCTGTAATTTTCTATCTTCAATCTTTAAGATTATAAATTTTATCACAATAAAATATAAAGATAAAATAATCGAGCAGAGATTAAATTAAAATAACGATAAAATAAATAACTGATAAAATAAATAAAAATAATTTCGTGAAATTCGTATTGAAATAAAAATAAAAATCGCCGTAAAATTAAATATTAGGAATAATATTAAAATATTAGTATATTTATGGAAAATATTTTTGAAAAATCAAATATCTATATCGGAATAAATATAAAATGATATATAAAAGTATCAATTGAATTATTAATTTAAGTTAAATAAAGTGAAGCGAATACAGAATAAAATGATGATTTGACGGAAATAGAATTATTTCATTTTATTTCGCTTATCTTGCTTCGTTAACATAAACTTCAATTATTTTAATAAATAAGTCTCATTTTTGCACAATTTTTAACTTTTATGTACATTTTAGTAGTTGATCTAAATATATTTAATCATTTTTAAAAATATAATCATAAATATATTAATATATTTTATATAACATATATATATAACAAATATATACATAATAATGTATATATTTGTTAAGCGAAAAGAGTGGATATATCCAATTTCGATAATAATTTAATCATTGAGAGAAATATATTTACAATAGATTAATATACCATATATATTTCAAAAATAAAAACTTAGAAAAATATTTTTTTTTTCAAAAATACCAAATATTATTTATGAGTTTATAATAATCACTAAAATCTCTTCCTGCTTAAGGAGTTAATATTTCTATTCAAAAATAAATTTAAATCTCTATGATAAAAATCCCTACTTAAGAGGGATATAAATATTATAATAAAATTATATTTTAAAAACGAACTAAAAAACGATTTAAAAAAAGTCGTTCGTAAAATCTTTATGATTTAATTTTAGAACATGTAAAATATAATAAAAAAGAAAATATGATTGAATGGATATATGTAATATAATTATATTATGTAATATAATTATTTATTTTATAGTCCTATTTTATGTTTATTTGAAATAATCATTTTAGATTTGTGCATAAACATGCATAAAAACTTAAAATGAATTAAAAAAACAATAATAAAGATAAGGATTATTAATTGTGAATAGAATATATATATCGTGTTTGAAAAAAAATTATGAAGAAAATCTATTTTCTAAAAAAAAACGTATTTAAAGTTTAACAGAATTGTTTCTGTTATATTCTATTATATTATTCTATTATATATATATTTCTGTTATAGTATATATAGTATATATAGTAATCAAATGTATGCAAAATGATTAAATATATATATATACATATACATATTTTGTAATTTTAAATATTAATAAATGTAATCCATTCGTTTTAAGAGTATAAGAATTATTAATTTTATGCCTATTTTTTAAATTTTTCAATGTTTAATTATTTATCTTTAATCTAATTTCTTATCTTTAATCAATCATATTTTCTTCAAATTAACATAATAAAATGTAAGTTTTCAAAGTAGTAAAGTATAAGATTTTGCTGATATACAAACCATCGAAATCTAAAAATCGTTAAACAATTATAATTATATAATTGTTAATAAATATTTTTTTCTTTAGTACAGTCGCATATTATGAATATCTTTATATTATCTATTATGTTCTTTATTATAAAGAATATAGCATGCTTAATTAAATAGAAAATATATTTGTAATCATAAATTGCAAAAAAATATTTAATTAATTTTATCATAATTAAATATTATATTATTATTCATTATATTATTATAATTAATATTTATTATATTATTATAATTAAATATTATAATTTTTTAAATTTTTCATAATAAAAAATTTTCTTTAAATATCAATATTAAACATTTAAAAAAATATTAATGAAATATTAAAGAATAAATATAAAAATTATAATGAAAAGAAAAAATCAGAGATTTTTTTAATATATCAAATAATAGTATATTTTTTGATGTTATTGTTAAAACTTCTAATTCATGAAACACATGAAATAAAAATACAATATTATATGTACTTAATAAATAAATACATAAGTTTTAATACAAAAATCGAATTTTTCAATAAATCAATTTTGGATTATAATAATTCAATTTTAAAAACTAATTCTTAACAATATTAAAATAAAAATTTCATTATAAACAATGTTGAATATTTAATTAACTATAATATTTAATACTCTTTATAATAATGATTTATAAATACTTTACTAATTGTAGAAATTAATTATAATAGCAATTAAATATATATAACATAAATAATATATATTATATATAGATTACGACGTAGGATATATTTAGAAAGTTGATTATATAAAAATAAAAACAAACACAGACATTATAGAAAATTGTCGATTATATAAAATCATATATTATCATATAAAATTTATTAAATTATAAGCAATTTGCATTAAAAAAGTGAAGCAGATGTAGAATGAGAATGTGATTTAATGGAAATAAAATTATTTCATTTTATCTTCTAATGTTTCATTTAACATAAACTTCAACTATTTATAATTTAATAAATAAACTGACATTTTTATATATCAATTTATTATGTTTGTTTTCTCTAGAATCAACCCTCCAAAAATATGATATTCTGTATACAAATATAAGTTAAATGACAAAGATATATTCTTAATCACTTACTAATGTTAATTCTTACATAAATAAATATAATAATAATAAAATCGCAGGCAGTTAACTAATTGTTGATTCTATAATTATCAATCATATAAATTACAAAAATATTTTTTAATACAATTTTTCATATTTTTTTACAACTGTTGCTAAACCAGATTCATAAATTTTTTTATATATAAAATAATTACATATAGCAAACTAAAATAAATCACAAGCTTTTCTAAAATTTATCAAATTTTTTTATATTTTTTTTTTAAAATTTATATTTTTATATCTTAATGAACAATGAAAACAAAACATATAAAACTACTTTATCAAATTCTGTGTAATATTTATTTGAAAAAATAAATATATTATTAGTTTGAATCATATTTTTATAAAATATTATTTATTATATTATATATAATATAATATTATTTATTATATAGAAATATAGAAATCTCAATAAAAGTTTTCGAAATGCAAAAAAAATAATAATGCTTTTATGTATAATTAAACTTAAGAAATTGCGTCACTTAATTAATTTTTAGATTTTCGTATTATGATACAAAGCTTAGTTAAGGAATTCTCATGTTTTTTGTATTTATTAAAAAACCAATATTATTTATATTTCATCTGCTATAAAAAAAAGAATGTTATGAGAAAATTGTGATTTGATGAGGAAAAAATATGATGCTTGCATTTATCCAATTTGAATATTCAAGAGTGTCTTGAAGGATTTTGACAAGGTACCACAAACCAGCCAGAAACTGTTGGATCCATTTGAGCATTGCTCAAAAGGACATTATTCATTCTCTGATTTTTCATGATTTCTAATTGTCGTTTCAAATTTCGATATAGCTTTATTAGAGATTCCTATAATTGAAAAGAAAATAACAATTAATTTATTATATTTAATTTCCAAAAATCATTATATAAAGAAAAATTTAAATTCTATAGAAATTAAATTAGAAAAAATTATTTAAAAGATATAATATTTAAAGAATTAGAATATCAGTTCTTAATTTTTTGTTTATCATGGATTTTTAAATAATTCAAATAATTTTTGATTGTTGTTTTATTTTTTTTTTTGATTCTCAAAATTCTATTCAAAATTTAAATATATAATATACAAAAATTTAAAGACTTCAAATTTAAAATCATATGCTTTTTCTCATTACGCATATGAAGATTTCGCGAAAGTTTGTAGTTAAGAATTAAAAAATAAAATAAAAATATTTTCTTTTCTCTCTATGAAATTATTAATATAAAATTTATTACAAAAATTATTATTTTTTCTTTTCAATTTTTTTGTTCAAATAAAAAATAAATAAATTTCATTAAATGAAACTTTAGTTGTATTAACTTACCTTTTCATCTTCTAGTTTTCTAAGTTCTTCTTGTTGTCTTAAACTATCTATCGTCAAATTTTTAAGCATTTCATTTTTATGTTGACCCAAGAGCGCTATTTCCGTTTGAACTTTCAAATATTCTTGTGCAAGCTGTTTGTGTTCCTCAAAAATTTCTTTTGATCTTTCGCAAGTTTGATCAGGTGTCAATGGTCTCAAATCCGCATCCAAGAGTCGGTAAACATTATCTAAATCTTTATCAGTAGTACTATTACCTGTTAATAAAAAATTATTACTGAAAATTAATCCCTAAGCAATTAAATTAATTATTTATTACAAATTATTACAAATAAATTATTTTATTTTTAATCAATCGAATAATATTTCCGTACAAGATTAATAAATCATAATAATAATTATTCATTTACAAAAAATTAATAATTTCTCAAAATTTAATTTTGATTAAATTAAAATAATTGAAATCTTATAACGAAATAATTTTATAATATGATAAACTTCAATACTCTGAAAAATGATTTATTGATATAAATTAAATGATTATTAATACAAATAAACAATTGAAATTAAATACGTTTTAGAGAAAGAGAGAAATATAAATTTCTTAAATTCTTTATTTGATTCATTTATGATAATAATAGTAAAATTATTAACTTTTTGTATCCATATATTTAAATTAAATCCATTTTAAATTAAATTAATTTTAAAACTGTTATATTTATTCTAAGAATGTTTTAATTGAAATATTGATTGTTCAAACAATATAAATAGAAAATTCAATATGATTCTAAAATTCTAAAAGTAAAACAAAAACAAAAATTGGTTTGCAAAAATATCTATTAAGTTTATTTTTTAATTTATAAATAATTTAATTTTGCATTAGACGAAACGAAACAAAGAGAGAACAATATTTTGTTTTATTCCATAAACAAAAAAATTGCTTATAATTTGAAAAATAATACACAAAAATAATACACATTTTGAATATTAAAATTTTTTAATATTTTGATTTTTTTTATAATTTTTAGAATTCTTTAAATATTTATTATATTATTTCATATTTTTTATTATATTATATTATTATATTATTTCAAATATCCTATGTACATTCAATATGAATTAAATTTTATTTAATTTATCGCTTTTTAATATTATTATATCTTAAATAAAAAATATTGGTTACGTAATAATTACTTCAAATTTAAACATAATCAATTTCTAAATATATTATAATATGTAATTAAATAAAATAAAATTGCATACATATAAAATTGTAATTATTGTACTTTACATACTATTTGTTTATACATTTTTATCACATTTTTTCTAAATAATCAGAAGGGATTAAATCAATGTTATTTTTTCAATTATAAATATCATGTAAAATAATAAAAATTCATTCATTTAAATTTTTCTTAAAATGTTCTGAGATATCTCATTCTCCTATTAATGAGAAAGAAAACAAAAAAAAAAAAAAAGAAAAGCAGAACTAACGTAACAAAACCCAGCACCGCTTTAAGGTGTCCGTGGCGACAATGTTTGGATATTCTTCACACATTTCCAAATACTAGAGCCTGTCGAGGCTCCGTTCATAATAGAATCAAATATCGTTTACATGGAAAATGTCACTCTTCGATTAAAAATTATCATGAATATCACTTTTGATCCGAAAGCAATTGATCAAATTCACTTAATAAAGTAGAAGGACAAAATTTAAAAAAAAAAATTTTTTTCAATAATAAAAATAAGAAAAAAAGAAAAAGAGAAAAGATCGTCGTTCTTGGTCGATGGTGTGTCGGGAGAGCACTAAACAAACGTGCATCTATATTGGGCCTGGTGAGTCAACCACACCTGCTTCGAGGTATCCCCCACCAGACAAAACGTGCAAGTACGAGCCAAGAAGTTATAGTTCTTTAGCTCTTAATTCATTTTCAGGGAAATCTAATTTTCATGTTGATATGCAGTAAATAATTCAAGAAATATCAATTTAAGAAAAACAACAATCTATCTTACATTATTTTAGATACATATATGTTTGAGTTTTGAAAGCTATAACAAAATAAATAATATTTAATACAATGAAGAAAAATAGTTAGAAATGCTAAAAAATGAAATACTATAATTTTTTTTAATAAAAATGTTGAAATAAAATATATAATTTATCTTATAATTTATAATTTATTTTTTTTTTAACTTATTATTCACAATTACTCAAAATATTCCATGTTTGGAAGTATTTGAATAATTTTTTTTTTTTTTTTTTTTTATTACCTTATAATTTTGTACATACTATATGTATCATCTGAAGTAGTAGAAAGAACATGATGCATTTTTATTTACTTGAACTTTATAGGATGCAGCTTTTATCGTCGATAGGTGTCAATCAAGAACAGGTTCCTCTGATTAGTCGTCTGTTAAATTTAGTATACTCGCACAATGTGACTGTTTTCGCGGGCCCTTTGCCAGGGTAGATTTCGCCGATCGACGAACTCTCAAAGAATTCGTCACAGTGAAATCACAACGTGCCAAGGTGCAACGTTTTAACTTCTTTCTATGACTTCGTTCTTATATTTTCCTTAAGAGAAAGCAATATTTATAACACATGTACATATTATAAATACAAGTACAAATAATCTCTTAAATAAAACAAAAATTGTGTTATAACATATGTACACATTATAAATAGTAGTACAAAAAAGTATAAATAATCTTTTAGCAATTTTAACAATAATCTATTAGAAAACATAATATATATATATATATATATTTAAAACGATAACAAAGTTACGCTTAAATATATATACATATATGTATTTATATATAATTCACAATAAATATATGTATACATATTTTTATACACATATAATATTAAATATGTATATATATATTTAATTGTAATTTTTGTTGTCGTTCTAAATTAAAAATATGTTTATATATATGTTTATATATATCTAGTATCTAATATTTAATATTTAATATTTAATAACTTTAATTAATCTCATACATTCAAATTATATTTTATATTCATTCATTATTTATATTCATTTAATTAAAATTTTAACATGAATAAAAATGTACTTTACATGAATTGAATACTTTAAAATATATATATAAATGTTAATTAATTAATAAGGACTGTCAAACAGCGATAATGATTCTTTCTAAGCACATCACATTCCACGTTAAAAGGAAGATTTTATGGAACATAGGAAGAACGTTATTTTGGGATTAACTATCATGATGAGTCACAATTCAAAGCTCTCGCTCAAGCGAGTATCCCTTTGCAGTTATAGAATAACGACGAGATCGTCAACAAATAGCATTTTAATTATTTTGTTATATGCATATGATAAGAAAAAAGAAATTAATTAATAAAATAAAATAAAAATATAAATATTTGTAAAAATAAAAAAAAAATTTTCGTTTTATCTTCCTAATCTTAATTAATATAAATAATATCTACTTATAAATACGTACTTTATTTTCGCACGTGCATTCATATAATATATTTATAAAACAATTCTTTCACAATTCTTTTTTCATAAAAAAAAAACAAAATTAATTATAATAGAGTTTATAATTTAAATATATTATAAAAATAATAAACTTACTTTGAGTAGTATTCTTTATTTTCAGAATAGAAGATTCCAATGAAGAGTCCGAATTTGGCAATTCCCAAGTATTCTATAATTAAATTAAAATATTATCAAAAATTGTTAAATATATAATAAAATATTTTTTTTATATAAAAAAGAATAATATATCAAACAAATTTATCAAACAAACAATTTATCAAACAATTATTATATTTTAAAAAACTGACCGGATCGCATTCAACATAAAGTTGTGGAAAATCTTTGATTTGGAATTTTTTGTTGGATACAATACTTGATGAAATATTATTTTTAGGAGATGAATCCTTGAAATCGCAGAAAGAATTCGATGAACTATTTCTTCCATTTAAAATTTCTGAATTTTCTTTGGAAACAGGTACATTAATTTTAATAGTACCATTGGCAGCATATCCATTTATTTCAGAATCCATACTATCAGTTACATCTAAAGTATCATCTTTAGAAACATGATTTTCATTAACTTTCTCTGATTCAATATCTATAACATGAATATATAATATTTCATTTAAAATTTTTTATATATTATTAATTGCTTATATTTTGAATTTAAAATCACTTTTTTATAATAATTATGTAACATTTATATTTAGTATTTTTATACGAACTTCGAGAATATTCCACAGGTTCCAAATGTTCATTAAAAAATTGCGATAAAGTCGTCATTATTTCTACAACTTCGTCCATTGATGGTCTTTCTTCAGGAGATTTATGCCAACATCTAAAACAATTCAATTCTTTTTATTATGTAAAAATAAAACATAAATAATTGTTTAAAATAAAAGATAATTGAAAAAAGATATTTAAGACGTAGAAAAACCTGTTGAAAATCACATATATAATATATAATATACATTATAATATATATTATAAATATAATAATAAATAAATTATAAATATAATAAATAATATATAAAATAATTTAGCAGAATAACAAAAAATAAATAAAAAAAAATTTTTTATTCTCTAAATGTTATTTGATACTGATTTGAAATTGATTATTTTGAAAAA
>NW_006264081.1:137803-140556 GCF_000469605.1 Apis dorsata
TTTTAAATTTTAATGAAAAAAATTTTAGAATTCATTTTGATTATGATTAATGTTCAAAATATTTAAAATATTAAAAATTAATAATATTTAAAATATTTAAAATATTAAAAATTCTTTCTATATATATAATCTTCTTTTATATATTTTTTATTTTATTGTCATTAAAATCAAATATAACAATTATAATTTTTTTTTATAATTATTGAATAAGTCATAGATAATATTTCATAGCTAATATAAATTCAAATATTTTCAATTTTCCTACCTTCTTTCCTAAATTCAACACTTTCCCTTCCACAATCTACTATCAAAAAATTTATGATGAAAATAACTGGGAGCAATTTCTTGCAAGAAAATCTTCCTGCAACTGCCATCAACAATAATTTGAGAAACAAATCATTCTTTCTATATTGAATGATCAAGTGAAAAACGAAAGGGAAAGTAATCTTGCCACTTGGTACAATGGAAACCTTAATGGACAAATATCATTGAAGACAATTTCACTTACCACTAAAATTTGCTCCCAGTGCCTAACCATCGAAGAGGATGAAAGAGTGGATTGTTGTCCCAAAGAAGAATCCATAGTTGCTAAAAGATTTCTTAATTTCTTTAAAGAAAATTTTATGATGAACTATGTGCCCCAATCTTCACCTAGATCAAAACCTAAAATTCATAAGAAGAAATTTAGAAAAACCCTAATTAGAAGTATAGAACAATCTCAGAATGAAGAATTATGAAACTGTTAAAGTTATCCTAACACCAAACGATCAACCACCAATCAATCATCTTTAATATTCCTCCTATTCTAAAAAAATAACAACATTGCAAACAATCAACATGAAATTCATAACCTCTAACAATCCTATATTTTTTCTTTATATCTTAATTAAATTTTAACTGATAATTATAATTTATTTTCGTTAATATTAGATATAATAAATTAATCTTAGATATAATAAATTTTAGGATGAATAATCAACCACTATTAATATTAGATCAGATATTTATGAATTAAACAATTCATATTTCCTATTTTTTTAATATTAAATAGTTAAACATAAATTTATTTATTCAATTTATATAATTTAACAGATGATTTATGAAATAAACAATTTTTAATTGATGAACAATCAATTTTAATTAATATGAATATTATACTCCTATCAAAACCATTGATTATTGAAGAAGACTAACAAGCATTACACAAATTATCACACTTAAACACTTTCAAATAAATACTTTTCTATTAACGAGAAGGAATAGCCAAAATGTATATTTGAAGACACTACATATATAACTACCATATTAAATTTCAACCTGTAAAGTAATAATCTTTCATGATTTATATTGTGAATGTATAAAAAAATTATTAAAAAATTAATTATTAAATAATATCAATTTTTCAATAAAGAATATTTGTATAGAATATTTATACTAAGGAAATATATTCATTTCTAAATTTTACAATATTTCATGAAAATATTGCATAGCATATAAAAAAATATTATATATAAATAAAATATAAGCAATATTAAATAAATATAAAACTTATTCTAAATATTATAATTCTAATTATTAAGTAAATATTAAGTATATAAAAATATATTAAATATTTTTGTGCCAGAAAAAAAATTTCTTTTTTTCTACAAATATAATTACTAAATATTAATCAGATAAAATGAACATTTCTTAATTTTAAAAATATATAAAATTAATATTAAAATAATATTATAAAATATAATATTTATAAAAATATAAATATTCAACTTTTTAATAATTTTAAATATATATTTAAATATATATTAAATAAATTAGAATAAACATAGATTATAGAAAATTAAATTTAAAATTAAAAATCTATTAATTTATAACATATATATGTATTTTAACATTTCATACACGTACTTTTACATTTTAACACGTACTTTATTGTTTTATAAATATATTTAATAACAAATTAAACAAATAAATATAACATTTTAGAAAAATTTAGTGCAAAAAATTAAATTTATGTGTTAATATTCAATTAATTACAAGCTCCAATAAATTTGATATATTTTTTAAAAGCATATATCTTTAAAATTTATTTTTTATTAGTCAAAAATATTTATATCATACATATATCAATTAGCAATATATATCATAATTAAAAAAAATAATATGGTTTTATAAAATAAAAAAAAAATTATTAATTTTAATTTCTTAGATTACTTGATATTCTTAAATTACTTGAACATTATTAACTATAATAGCATAAATAAATAATAAAATATTAATAAATACCTAGTCATAAGATCCTCAAGAGGTTTTGGACAATCTTCAATTAAAGGAGGTCTTTGTCCTATATGTACTGCCCACATTATTCTATAAGCTGAACCACCAATTTCATCAAATGGTTTTTTCCTTGATAATATTTCCCATAAAATAACACCCCAACTAAATACATCACATTTTTCTGTATATCTGGAACCCTCAAATACTTCTGGAGCCATCCAAGCAGCAGAACCTTTGTTGTTAGTCATATAAGTATTTAAATCACAAGCAGTACCAAAATCACAAATTTTAAGAGTTTGTCCACCCATTACCAACAATAGATTTGGTGGTTTTAAGTCTCTGTAAATAATAATAAAAAATAAATAAAAATTTTAATGTTATAGATATTATATATCACTCATATAATATATATATAATTATATCATTTGAATAAAATATGTGTAAATATATTTTTAATAAAAAAAAAAGATATATATATA
>NW_006264081.1:141074-141898 GCF_000469605.1 Apis dorsata
AAGGTTTTGGTTTCATACTGTGAAGATATGCAACACCACGTGCACATTGCAAAGCCCAACTCATTGCATGACCTGCAGTATATTGTGGTTGAGGATTACAATGTAAAACTATAACATATGAATAAATAATATTATTATTTACAACTTATAATGAAGATAAATATAATTATTATATAGATATGAATATGAATATATATAATTATTATAATTAATGATATGGAATAAAAAAGAATTTTATTTATATCTTTTTATAAAATAATGAAATCTTTTATATATTAAAAAATAAAATAAAAAGAAATCTAATAATAAGATAAAAAGAAATCTAAAAATATTTTGTTAAGAAATTAGGAAATTAAAATTTTCTGAAATTAAAAAAAAATTAATACCATTATATAAAGAACCGCCTTCTGCATATTCCATAACTAGACAAACTGGATTTTTTGTACATGCACCATAAAGTTTTACAATATTGGGATGTATAACTCTAGATAATTGTCTAACTTCTATAGTAAAGGCTTTTTTTTCACCTTCTGAATTTATATATTTTATAGCAACATATTGACCTTTCCATTTTCCTTTCCATACTACTCCAAAAGAACCTTTTCCCACTACCTTTAGGAATAAATAATAGATTTATTGATTTAATAATTATTAATATTAATTTAAATTTATAATATTTGATAATTATTATTGTATATTATTGTATATTTTATAGAATTTATTATTAATTATAATATAAAATATAGTATAATATAGTATAATATAAAAATATTAACATTATTATTAATTTATTGTTTTTTTATATTTTTAAATAAATAATTTTT
>NW_006264081.1:142972-147625 GCF_000469605.1 Apis dorsata
CTAAATCATACTTTCCATTATATGAAATATTAAAATAAATTTTAACATCAAAAATTTAGAAAAAAATAATTAAATATTATTTAGGTTAGATTTCAAACTAATTTAAATAATTAATTAAAATAAATTTCTGAAATTATATATAATTATAAATATAAATATTATACAAATATTTTATTAAATAATAATTAAAAAAAAAAATCTTATTTCTTCAAATAATCAAAAAAAATATTATAATATATAATTATGATACCTGCTCAGTTTCAATCTCATCATAATTAATTTCTTCTACAAACTGCTGCTGATGGCTTACTAACTCTTTATCCGCCATCACACACAGTTAACATCACATTAATTTCAGAGTACATTTAATTATCGAGCGTATTTATCGTAACTGAGTATTTGTTTAAACTTGAGCTCAAGCTCCTTTGATATTTTCCATTTTATTAATATTTAGAAGACATATATAAGAAGAAAATTACATCAATCGATAGTTGTAATTCGATGTATCGATTTATCAAAATACGATCCATGTTTATAAAAGAAAATAGCAAATATAATTAAATTTACATTAACAAATATAAGAAATAAATCTTTTTCATTTAGTTAAAATATATAATTAAAATATTGAAGAAATTATAAAAATAAATAAATATTTATATATATTTATATATCTATATATTATAATTACGTAAATTACATAAAATATTTTACATAAAATAAAAACATTTATTATAATGATATTTTGCTTAAATTTTTCTTATAAAATATGCTATTCAATTATAAATTTTTTTTATATTATATATATATATATAATAACTTCATTCATTAAATTACATAAAATAATATACAATACAAAATTATTATAATTTAAATAATTTAAAAAATTTATATTTTTAAATAACGAATTTTATTTATTTATTACAACTTTTATTTATTTTATATAAAATTTGATTTTTTACATTTCATATTACATTCTATTGATTTAAGATCTATGATCTAAAGAAAAATTCATTTTCATTTTCATATTTATTTTTTAAATATATTTTAAAATTATAATTTATATAATTGTATATATAATTGTATAATTGTAATACACATATTATAATATTTAATTTTATTATCTATAATTTATTTACAAAATTATAAAAGTTAAAAAGAAAATATAATTATTTTATGATATAATATAATAATAATAATACCACTAAAAATTATTATATATGAAATAAAACAAAAATTATTCAAAAATATATAAAATCATTTATTAGTAATAATGAGATACTAGTATTAATATTTACTATTTATTAATTGAATCTTAATTTAATATATTATTACGTAAAATCTTTTATACTACTTATATACATATAAATTATATTTTATAAACGACTTATAATATTAAAAAAATTATATAATACGATAAAATATAATACGAAAATATATATAATATAATAATTTTGTTTATTAAAAAAATTAATTTTAATGGTAATTTGTTCGAAAACAATAGAATACTACAAAGTATAGCATAAGTAGTAATATTGCGTAAGTAATAAATTCTGTCCTGCATAAGGATTTATGTGACATGGCACCAATCACAGTTCATAATTTTTTAATTTACACTCAAAATTGTTAAGCTAATAAATTTTCGTCGCTAATAAACAATTGTGCGATCACTTCTAATTTAAGTGAGAACATTGATAAAATTTGATTTTATAAATATTCGAGATGTTTTATAATTATCAACTGTGAATCAATTTCTTTTCAAAATGGCAGAAAATCTTTCCAAACGGCCCCCCAAGGGAATTTTAAAATCATCTAGCTTTGATAAACCGGATTTACCCAGGTAAATGATTTTACACATTTAAATTGATTTCATTAAAATCATAATTTATGTAAGTATAAATATATTTAAAATGGAGGTTATTTTTTTGTAACTAAAAATTACAGGAATGAAAGATATAGAAAGAGAGAAAGAGACGACAATAGATTAAACTTAATATTTTAAGGTTATGTTAATTCATTTTTTTTTTATTATTTCTATTTTTGATTTATTCAAGTTGTGTCACGATTAATTATTTTAATTATAAATTAGTTTCTTTTCATTAATTTATTTTTATTTAAAAATTTTATAAAATTATTATAATAATATTATTAAATAAATTTTATATATATATAAAATGAATTAAGTATAATTTATATATTATATAATATTAATGAATTTTTTCTTTTTATTATATTTTTTTTTATAATATTGTATTAAATTGAAAATTTAAATTATAATCAATATTTTATCAAATATTATTACATAATTAGCAATGCATTATACTAATTTTATATTTAATTTATATTTTAATATTATAACTATTAAAAAATAACTTTTTATTTTATATTTATTATAGATCAAACAAAGAAACAAAATGGGATGAAATGAATATAATTGCAACATTGCATCCACCAGGAAAAGATTATGGCCATATCAAGATTGATGAACCAAAAACTCCATACAGCTATGAAGGCCTGCCCGGTGAATTTGAATTTGATGAATTAGATTCTGCTACAATTGCTGCCAAGTAAGTATTTATAATAATTCATTATATTCATTAAAAAAAGTGATCTATATTTCTAATTATTTTTATAAATAATATTTTTATGCTATTATTTTTCAAAAATATCATCTTCAACAATTAACCACAGTTAATATTAATAACAGCAATCAAAGAATATTATTTACATATTTACATCCAGTTATTTTTATATATAACGTCTTTATTGCATAATTAAAAGATTTATTATCTATAAACTTTATAATTTTGCATAAATTTAAATTACAATATTACATATAATTGTATAATATAAAAAATATTATTCATTGTCAACAATTAAATAGAATTAATATTAATAGCAATCAAAAAATACTATTTATAATTGAAATAATATATTAATTTAATATATGCATTATACAATATCATGTATAATATATATATATATATATATATCATAAAAACACGTGTACACACACATACACGCGCATGCGCGCGCGCACATATATATACATGTATATGAGTATTTTTAAAAAATAATTAAAGTTATTATTAAAATAATAATAATTATATTAATAATAAATTATATATCATATAAAATTTCAAAAATTAAAAAATCATTTAATTTAAAAAAAATAATGTGTTTCAATAATAATATTTTTTATTAATCATGCTGTACCTAAAAAAAATTTGGAATATTTGTTTAATATTTAATATATTATAAATTTATCAATTTAATTATTTTATTTTATAAAAGGTAAAAATATATTAAAATAAAATATATAATGCTTCAAATAATAAATGTAAAAATTAATTAAATAAATTAAATATAAATCGATGAATTTATATTTTCTTTTTTCTTAAGCAATAAAAATTGTTTAGAAAGATATTTATAAATATTTGTAAAGATATTATAAATATATAAATTTTACTAAAATATCCATAGAATAAATTATAATTTAATTTGATTGTTATTTATAATTTCATTTTTTTTTTTTTTTTGGATTTTTTTTTAAATTTTAAAATATACTTCTTTTTAAGTTCAATCAGTCTAATTTATACTATCTGTTTAGAATTTTATACCAGGATTGGCTTAAATGAGGAAGCTATCAAATTTAAATTATGCAACTATTCTCTACTAAGCTGCAGCATCTCCATGTAGGGTATAACATTGTTACATACATAATGCTGAACTATTGATGTTGGAGTTGAATATTAAGAATAAAATGAGGGTATGCAAATGTATGTAGAAATTTGATGTTGATTTATTCTTTTTATTGGAATAAATCTTCATTGGTAAGTTTTAGTGCTCTTCAAAGTATACATTTGCTATTTTTGCTTCTCAGAGTTGTCTCTTGATTCCTTTATTATTTTCAGTAATTCTACACAAAAAGAGGTACTTGTGTGGAAAATTGCTTCAATTCCTCAGAAAAATGTTATTTAAATTTCCAAAATTCGGGTAAACAGGATCAATTTTTAAGATGGTTCTATATTTGCAAATACTATGATCAAACAGTTTTAATCGAATATATATGCACCAAGAAACATACAAAGTGTTTTGGAAGGTATGTAACATCCCGAAGTCAAAAATTACATGAGATATAGTTATAATATTATTTTTGAATTATTAATTATTATTAATTGTCAAAATTGAATGAACATATATTTAAATACTTTTTATATGTCATACATTTTTGGCATTAATTTTTACAATTTATATGAATTTTTTAAAAATTTTTTAATTTTAATAAAATTAAAATTATTAAATTTAAATTTAATATAAATTTAAATATTTTAGAAATAAAAAAAGAATAATGTTCGTGTGCATGCGTGCGTGCGTACGTATTGCGTGTGTGCGTGTATAGTGTGTGTATTTTATTTTAATGTTTTAAAGTAATTTTAAAATAATAATTTTCCAATTAATATAATAAAATATGAAATCAGATATATATCTATTTAAAATGCACGATAATGTAAAATTAATTAATATAAAAAATTTATTTCGTGTAAATATATGGAATTCTATATACCTTAGAAAAATTATATTATTTTAAAGATATTATTATAAAAAATATATTATATATTATTATAAAAAATATTATTTATTTATAAAAATTTC
>NW_006264082.1:0-360 GCF_000469605.1 Apis dorsata
TTTCTCTTTTGGTACTTACGTTTGGAACCGAACTAATTGAAACAAGGACATAAGGCTTCTCTTGGTAGCAACGACTTTTAGATCACATTTTTAGTTATTAAGAATTTTATGGTTTTTTTCATTTTTTTCGCTTTTAAAATTTACGCTTTAAAATCTAAAGTTTCTCAAAACTTGTTAAAAATATACTTTAGTCATATCTTTACAATTTACTTTGTTAGGCGTCTAAAGTGTTTTTTTTTGTTATTTTTTTTTTTATTATTATTATTCTTTTTTTTCCCCCCCTGTGTTTCTTTGCTTGTTCCTTCGACAGTGTAGGTATACTCTTCTTCCTTAAGGCAATGCTTTTTTTTTTTTTTTTTT
>NW_006264082.1:436-1013 GCF_000469605.1 Apis dorsata
CCACTTCCTCTTCCTCTTCCTCTTCCTCTTCTTCTTCTTCTTCCGTTTTTTCGTCGTCTTCTTCTTCTTCTTTTTTTTCTTCTTCTTCTTCTTCTTCTTCTTACTAGTCGTAATTTCGAAATGAGGAACGCTCGAACAAAAGTTTTGTCTAAATAATCAAGTCCGGTTTCGGCAGAAACTTAAGAGGAGTTGTTGTTCAGACTTTGTGTTTCACAAACAGAAATCGGTGCGTGTTTCGAAAACGGTGAAATTAATTTTTCAATGAAATAACTATGACAACACATAACAACACAGTGCGACGCGTCTGAAACAGAAATTATACGAGATTTTCGTCGAGAATCTGTATCGTAATTTTCGTTTCTTATTCTTATTCTTTCGGACCGGATATATATATATATATCGCGATTTCGATCTTTTATATTTTACGATTACGATTCTTTTCGACGCGACATCTCTCCCCCCCCTCCCCCTCTCAAGTAAGGACCGAGAAAATTCGAACGAACGAAGAAAAGAAAAGAAAGGAGAGGAGAAAAGAGAAGGAAAAAAAGAAAAAAGAAAAAAGAAAAGAAAAAGAAGA
>NW_006264082.1:2243-4924 GCF_000469605.1 Apis dorsata
ACCAGCTCTGTGCGCGTCGTGTTCTTTGAACGAACGATCGCCGTTAAGGTTATATCCGATTTCCTCCGATCCGATTCCAGTTTTCAGGGATATCTCGTGGCCATGGAGGATCGAGGAACGGGGGCAATCTTTGCCCCCTCCCCCCTCGCGCCTCCGTGGCGGCGGTCGAAAAGTCTCGCGGCGAAAAGTCTCTCCCCTTTTTTCCCCCCCGCCCCTCAGTCGAAGACAATATCTTGGGCGAGTTGTTTTCCCTGTTTCGAACCACCGCGTACCACCACGGCCGGTGCGTTCGTTTTATCGATTATTTCGATTGCCACGCCGGTGATTCGGCTGTACGGGCATTCATAACTCGGGAATTCCTGCCTCGAATTTCATTTCGCGATGCACCGTTCGCTATTCGGACCAAGGTATTTCGACGATTTATAAATCCGATGCGAATAATTTTCTTCCCTTTTTTTTCTTGTTTTTCTCTCTCTCTCTCTCTCTCTCTCTCTTCTTTCCCTCCCCTCGGAAACGAGGGAGAACGTTAAACGCGGTAAAAGGATAACGATGGAGAAGAAATTGCGTTAATTAATTTATCCGAGGTAAACGAGATAAGCTTCTTCTTTCTCTCTCTCTCTCGCTCTCTCTCGTGGTCGTCGATCCACGTAGAACGTGGAAACAAGTTTTCAACTTTTATCGAGTGTATAAAAATATACAGGGGACGTATTTACTCCGCAAACTTAAAACCCCTTCGACCATTTATTCGGCCTCTGGTGGAACGAGAGAGAGAGAGACGAGAAGAGAGAGAAAGAGAGAGAGAGGGAGAGAGAGAGAAAGCTCTCTCGTCACCTCTCGTAATTACGCGCGCGCGATAGATAATTTAATCGCACGATAGTTTTCTAGAGACGCCGTTGCTCCGTTTACGATGCCTCATTCCCACGGATAGAGAGCGGTTTGTAAACGAACGAGGGGTCGCCTCTCTATCGCACCCAATAACGATTCGGAGGCGTTATCGCGGCTTTACATCCCTTTGGCCCCGGCGTGACAGTAAGGTTAGCACGCCGTTGTTGCGTACACGCCAGAATGGACTTTGCTCTCGCCCTGTATTTCGAATATCCTCGTTAACCGCGCCTCTTGCTCCGTCTTGTCCGCTCGCGAGACATGGGCACCCTGTTAAAAAGGGATCGATCTTATCCTCGTCGTTTCCAAAATATATTTTTCCCCTGGATCGAAAATGAAGGGAAACGGTGGCGTGAAACGCGATCGATCGATCGATCGATCGATCGATCGTTTATGGATTCGAATCGTGATCCCCAGGCGACGATTTCGCTTCGATAAAACGACTTCGCGAGAGAGTTATAGGATAAGGGTGGCGAGGAGAGTTCGTTGGGTTCGGTGGAAGTTTTACGGGAGAGGGGGGGGGGGATTCCTCGCCTAGTCGCGGTCTGGAAGATTTCGCCTCCTCGCCACGGTGGCGAATAGCGATCGGGGGGTGTTAGCGTGACACTAGCGTGCCAGCCCGCCATCCCAACGATAAGGTTAACATAACATCGTTGCGTACGCGACGTAACAGAGTACGTACACCGTCGTATTTCGAATCCTAGCGTTGACCGCAACTCGCTCCATCGCGTTTCCACGGGGGTTGATCGACCATCCCCAGAACGGCGTGCCTCGCCTCTGCAAATTCTCGAGCGGCATTCCCTAGCGCGAGCCTTTCGTCGATAGACCAGATAGACCTTATTACCATTGCTCGAAATACGACGATAACCCGAAATACGATAACTCGAATACGCGTATATATATATATATATATATTTTTAAACCCTTCCTTCCTCCCTTCCTTTTTTTACCCGTGAATCTTCCAAAGTTAATTTTTCGTATTCCCCTTCTCTTCCACTTCCTCTTGCTTTTCTTTTTCCTTCGTTCTTTTCTTTCTTCCCCCCCCCCTTTCATTATTTCTCGCGCGCGTTGCGGGGAAACAAAGCTCGAATCCGGCTCGAAAGGGAGGAGAAGTGGAAAAGTTGGGAGAAGGAAAGGGGTGGAGGGAAGGGAAGAGGGGGAGATTCCGACCCTCCTGCCGCTTTCCATCGTCTTCTTCCCATCGTCGATGGCGGTTCCTCGGTAATTGTATCGAGTGTCTTAGAAACGACACTGTCCCCGAACCCGACGTTGTTGAACGTCCCAAAAAAGGTGAATGCCGCTCTCTTCCCATCCCCCTGCGCCCCAGCTTTCCGCCCCGGGCCGAAGCCAGGCTTTGACCCCCTTTTGTCCTCGCGTTGGACGAAAAATAAAAATTCCTAACCGGATGAAAGTTTGACCTGGATCTTTTTGTCGTGGGGAAGAGAGGGGAGGGGTGAAGAGGGACACAATGGGTCGACACGATTTGCATATACGGGACGGGCAACGGCGGCAACGTCTCGTGACGCGTGGTACATCCCAAAAAAGATCGCCTTTCTTTCATCGTTCGAACGAGAGACAAACGTCTCTCGCCTCTTCCCCTCTTCCCTTCATTGTATCAACCGCGAGAGAAACGCGTCTTCAAGGGAGGAGGAGGAAGAAGAAGAAGAAGAAGAAGAAGAAGAAAAATATTCGTCGATCTCGCCTCTTCGATTCCTTCGTCTCTCCTCCTCTCGAGATTTCACGGGGGGAGGGGGAAGGGAAAGGGAAAGGGAAACGCAACAACGGCCGCCACTCCGATC
>NW_006264082.1:6161-6865 GCF_000469605.1 Apis dorsata
ACCTGGAATCCTCGCGTGGTCTTCCCCGTTGTAAACACCTAGCGTGCGTTGTGACCTAGCTGCGCGCGGTATCGGGCTAAGCGGCGTGCTTAACCTAACCCAATCTAACGCGTCGTAACACACGGTTGGCGCGCGCGCACCCGCACACCCGGCCACCCCCGTATATACGGGCGCGGGGGTTAGGAACGTAGGTGGGTGGCTCATATAGAATCCACTTGGTGAAAATAACGGAATCTCACGCCGCGCTTCCGCCAACTTCCACGCACCCTTCCGGCGCGGGTGGTTGCTAACCACCCCGTTCCCCGCTCCGGGGGAGAGGGAGGGGGTAATCGAATGAAAACAAAAATCAGCAACCTCGACGCGGAAGAAAGTTTTACCTTTTTCGCCGCAATTTGCGGCCGATTCAACCGTGAGCCACCCTTTCGCCCGCCACCTATTCTTCTTCCTCTTACTTGTTTCTCTCGACCCCCTCTCCCGACACCTCGACGCTCCAAGATGTCGGCACGGAGATAAGACGGTTTCTCTCTCTCTCTTTCTCATTTTTCTTCTCTCGTTTCTTTCCTTCTTCTCGCGAAGAAGAGCCGTGCAACTTTCTCGTACAATTGCTCGTTATCCCTGTCCCTTTCTCGTTCTCAATTTTGGCTCGCTCGAATTAAAAGAAGAAAAAAAAGAAAAAAAAAAAAGGAGGAAAGGACGGTCGAACG
>NW_006264082.1:7160-7908 GCF_000469605.1 Apis dorsata
GAATCCCGATTACGCTCTCTCTGTAATCTCGTCGAACCGAAGAATGGCGGAGGAGTAGGAAGGGTTCGAGATTTCACCAATCTCAATTTTTTCCTTCCCCCTTCGAAATTCTAAGCGTTCGTTCTTCATCGTTCCGCTCTCTCCTCTCTTCTTCGAGGCGAGGAAGAGGAGAAAGGATCTAAAAGCGACATTTTTCTCGATCGAAAAAATTTCTCCCTCTTTCGAGTTAATTTTTCGTCTCTTCTCGGTTTCGCTGAGCGGGCAAACTCGGAAGAATCGGGACGCTGATTACCTCTCGACCTGCCGAGTTGTCGAGTTTTTCGAGTCCGAGAGAAGAAGAAGGTTTTGAAGCTCCGCCGCGACAATTGGGAAACGGTGGATATTTCGGTGGCGAGTTTTGGAAAGCTTGTGTCGTTAACCTTGTTTCGTCTATAAAGTGGCGAGCGCTCGGGCTGATTAAGTGGTGGAAAAGTCGGTCCCGGAACAGAAGGAAGGGATGGGAGGGGACGGGACGGGACGGGACGAGTGAAATCCACGGGCGATATTTCAAAAGGCCGCGATGTAAAGCACGCCTCGGGCAAGTTGGCGCCGCCTTATCGCCGCGGCGAGAGCCGCGACACTTATAATGAAATTTCCGCGGCGAAGTAAGTTTTAAAAGTGCGAAAGGAGTCGAGGGACAAAAGAGAGGCTAGCTCCGAGGGGAGGACGGTCGAGATTTAGGAGGATCATAAATCGAGGCGACGCCGCC
>NW_006264082.1:8105-8490 GCF_000469605.1 Apis dorsata
TCGCCAAGATTAGAAATTTCCCACTCTCCTCTCTCTCTCTCTCTCGAATCGACTCGACGAAATTTCCACGATGCAATGCAGATACAGAAACGAAACCGTTTTCGTTAGTCTTTTTCATCGTTCATCGTTCGCGCCTCTCGAACGACATCGCTCGCTCGAGATTGTTATTCCATCAACTCGCGTTCGATCGGGCAAGACGTTATTTCGTGGAAGGGGGTGGGTTAATCGGTAACGAGCGAGCCGCGGCATTTCGGTTTTTAATTGAAAGCAAAGTCTGTAGATTTTTAATTAAGAAAATTCAAGATCGACCCGCTCGGGTACCACCACTACCACCATCAGTCCATCCATCCATCCATCCATCCATCCGTCCGTCCGTCCGTCCGTC
>NW_006264082.1:9251-12125 GCF_000469605.1 Apis dorsata
ATCGGTGCTCGTACCGATTGCGCAACGAATCGCGGATCATCATCGCGGAATCATCCCGTTTCCCTCTCCCCTCCACTCTTTCTTTCTCGAAAAGTTGTCTGTTCGCGTCCCGCGCCCCGTTGAAATGTTACCNGCTAGCCACCACGCTCGCAGCCTTGAATTACTCGGGATTCGCGAATATTTGTAAAATTAGAATCTTCCGTTTTTCCCGATCCGATCTCTCCTTCTCCTCCTTGTCTATTGTCTCGAGAAACCGTGATTTTTTCTCTCTCTCTCTCTCTAATTCTTTTCGCGTCGAATCGTGCCTCGTTCGATCGAGGGGAACGAATGTTATTAATTTTTTAAGGAAGAAGGGAGGAAAAATGTGGTGGGAAGAAGACGAGGTTTCCGCGAGGCAATTTCCATTTGTAAATCACGCGGCTAAACAATCCCTGCCCCCCCCCTTCCCCTTTCCTCGCTAATGGAACACGGATGACGGATCTTAAAAAGTTGGCAGCACGCGCCTCGGGGATACGAAATTTGGAAATGGAATCGCGGCACCACCACGGCTATTCCCACCGGAGCGGCCGAGAAGGAGTGTCGAGCGAATGTCGGGGGTGGGGATTCCCGTGACCCCATCCCACCCGTATTTTTCACCCTCCATTTTTACGCCATCTTTTACGCCGCTCTCGAGATCCACCCTCTCTCTCTCCCCCTGCACGCTCGGTCTCCCCCCCTCTGGGACTTTAGTCCACCCCTTCCTTCTTTTCCTTCTTCGAATCGAGGTTTTCCTCTCGAAACCCCTTGGCCTCTCGCTAGAAGACAGAGTCCCTTTGATTGTTTTAATCAATAACGCTCCGATGATTCGACTCTTTCCTTTCGAACAAAGCGAGTACGGAACGATGAAACTCGCTCGATGAAACGATCGAACGCTGTCGATATATTTGCTCCCTCGTCGAAAATACTCGATTTTCTTTTTTTCTTTTTTTTTTTTTAGAATTTTTCGACATGTCGGACTTCTCAAATCGCTCGAGCTGTTTCGATTCGAGGGATGGCAGTGGGATCTCCGTCAACGGAGCGGCGTCTTATTCCTTGTGAACTTTTATAGGCAATTCGGACGACGAGGGGGATGGGGGAAGGAGTTTTTGTCGGTTAAAAAGGAACGAGAAGATGCAATTTCCTCGCGATGATTGGACGATTCGATCAGTCGTAACGATAATAGGATTCTTCTAGGGAACGATTCTTTTTCCTCCCCCTCCCCACTTTCCCCTTCTTTTACAACGCCAAAGACGTTTTGTTTTCACGGATCGATACTTGCAGATGTTTCTCGTTAGATTTCTCGATCAGAGGCGAGAAAAAAATGTAAAAAATTTAACACTATTCGAAATATTCGAAACGTCTCGTTCGCGGGTATCGTTGCGGTTCGTTCGCCTCGCGCGTGGAAAATAATTATCTATTTTTTTTTTCTTTTTCTTTTCGATGCGTCATCCCTCGAGTCACCCTTCTCGCAACCCCTCGAAGAGATTTTTAACGTTTCGCGAACCCTTTAACGTCTCCTTTAGCGTCGTGGCCCCGACGAGTGTAAGGAAACGCGAAAGGGCTGCAACCCCTTCGCTCGCGCGAGGCGGGAGAAAAGAAATTAGCGAAATTAAACGGAGGCGATATAGCCCCGCGTTTTTTGGGAGGAGGAGGGAGAGGAGGGAGAGGGTAGGCGGTCGCCAGCTTTCACGGAAACCGGTATTATTTGCGATTAATTATTTGCGCGAGGCGAAACGATTGGCATGGGAAAACGAGAGAGGGGTAGGGTAGAATTGACAGAGCGAACGGTTTCAAAGAAGCGTTCAAATTTCCTGTCGCCGACTAGCTTTTACAAATTTTCATTCGGGCCACGCGAAATTTTCTCCGTTTAAAATCAACTCGGTGGGAAAACGATTTTGTCGCTGAACGATTTTCAATTCCCTCGACGATCGATTTTTTTTTTTTTTATTTTAAAATTTATTTCTCAAAAAGGAGAANAGGCGCGAAAGATAAGGAGAAGATCACGCGCCTCTTCGACGCGAGAACGATCGGTTTTTCGCCAAATATTTTGTCGACGGAGCGTTCGAGCAAAGCGGAGTAAAACGAGAGAGAGAGAAAGAAAAAAAGGAAAAAAAGGGGGGAAAGAGGAAGAGAGAAACAAACGAACGTTTAATATTTCGGATCGTCTGGGTTGGCCGCGCGGTCGCGTATTTGTTAAAACGTTGCTCGCGAAAAGCGGCAGGGCCTGGTGGAAATGGAATTAATCTGTCGATGCGTACCGTGCACCCATTTAATATCCATCACGCGTTCATCACTGCAGAAGCAATCCGCCGGTTGTTCTCGCGCCACGCTGTTTTTTCTTCCCTTCTCTCTCGCGCTTCTTCCTTCGGCCCTCGTCGTCCTTCG
The DNA here is from genome assembly GCF_000469605.1 of Apis dorsata. Taxonomy (NCBI): domain Eukaryota; kingdom Metazoa; phylum Arthropoda; class Insecta; order Hymenoptera; family Apidae; genus Apis; species Apis dorsata. Next base: position 11,655 of record NW_006264082.1, read on the forward strand.
TTCCTCTCCATCGGGGATTTTCGGGGGTGGTGTTGCCGCCGTTCCGTCGTTGCCGTCGTCCTATGTCCTCTACCCTACATACGCGCGGGAGAACGAGCGAGCGAGCGAGCGAATTTTCACGCGGTCACGAGACACGATGACACGAGGCCGATGACAAATTTTTAGCGTAGCATCTTAATGCGCCGCGCGCCCGTCGAAAACTGACCCCGCAGCTGGCCGCCTTAAAAAAGGGGGGTGGGACAGGGCCCGGAGGGAAGGGCGAGCCCTGGTCGGTGATGCCCCGTGTCCAGAGGTAGGGAAGGGGGGAGCAACAAAAGGGAGAGAGGGAGAGAGATGGACGGATTCCATCCTACCTATCTCTTCTCCAATTGCTCGAATACCGTTCCTCCTTTCTTCTTCTTCTTCTTCTTCTCCTCTCCCTTTCTTTCTTTTCCTTTTTTTTCTTTTCTTTTCTTTTCTTTTTTTTTTTTT
>NW_006264082.1:12159-14367 GCF_000469605.1 Apis dorsata
TATTCATTTCTCTCTTACGATATTTCCATTTACCCTCTTCTCGGATCTTCTCTCTTTCTCTCTCTCTGTTTTTCTTTTTCGCTTCCTCCAGGAGAGACAAACCTGAAGTTTCGAGGTGGCACCAGGTCGGACCTGTTTAAGGGTTTTTAATTCGAAGGCAGGGTCGGTTCGAGGGGCCTCGAAGCCGTTCGTACGCGCTAACATTGCCGATTGTTTCCAACCGGGTAAATTTACGTGCGCGACGTAGAGGGAGAGGGGGAGGGAAAGAGGGCTACGAGAGAACGCGTTTGCGTCCCCCTCCCTCCCCAGGATTTTTCTTTTTTTCTTTCTTTTTTTTTTTTTTACCGTTCGATTTCCACGATCGACACCTCGGGGACAGGTATAACGGGCTACAGGGACGAATGAATGTTTCAAATTTTCGGAACGACCATCTCTCTCTCTCTCTCTCTCTCTCTCTCTCTTCTCGTGCTTTATTTAATTTTTATTCGATAATGGACAATACATATTCCCCCGTTGTTTATTCATACAACGCACGACCTCTGCACTTCGCTCCTCCCCGACGTTGCACTTTATTTGGTCTTTTATTATTTATTACCGGTGAAATTCCGCGCATTGTTTTTCCAAAAACACCGCAACTAATCATCGCGCTACTCCCTCTCTCTCTCTCTCTCTCTCTCTCTCTCTCTCTCTCTCNCTTTCTCCTTCCGCCACCTATTCGATCGATCGTTTCACAAAAGCATCGCCTGGCATCGCTCGCTCACGGTCGATCCTCCTCGATAGTTTCGTCGCGTTTTCGACGAGCCAATCTCCACGATCCTCCTTAACGAACACATTTCTCTTCGCGCTCTTCGTTTCTTTTCCCGCGAAGGATCCGCCTGAGTTATATATTTTCCCATTTCTTTTCCTTTCTTTCCTTTCCTTTATCCTTTATCATCTAATTTTTAATTTTATCCTCTTTAATCTCTTCGCAACGATGTTATTACGCACAGGGAGCAACGAAGCGTGGGAGCGTTTTGCGAGAAACAGCGAAGCAACAACGAAGAAAGCTTGCGAGAGGATGCGATTAGAGAAGAAAGTATAGAAGAAAGAAAGAGAGAAAGGAAGGAAGGAAGGAGGAAGAAAGGAGAGCAGTTTTCGGGATCTCTAGTCCGGATCAGCCATTTTCCTCCGATGCTTTCGATTTTGTTAGTTTGCGATGTAAAGCGGTGCACAGTACAGGTGAGAGTTCTGCAAGCAAGGAATATTAATATATAGTTGTTAGATCTCGGCGGAGAAGTGGCGACGATCGATCGAGGAGAGTAGGGAGATGAAAAAAAAAAAAGAAAGAAAAATCTCGTCATCGATCGTTTACGAAAATCTCTTCTCCACGATTATATTCGTCGACTCGACTCGTCGATACGACACGCTCGAACCTCGATATTAGTAAAATCACGCTCGTACGATTTTAACAACTAAACTTTACCTGAATTCAAACTCGTGTCTCGTCGATCTTCGTTATCGTTTCCTCGATCGTACCCGTCGTACTCGTCACCGTGATCTTCGCCGCCGTCTTCGTCGTCTTCTTCGTCGTCGTCCTCCTCCTTCTCCTCGTCACCATCCTCTTCCACTCGGTAAGATCCGTGTTTCCAGTTCATCCGACACTGATTTGCGAAACCGATCGAGTTTCCCTCGTTTCACTCACTCGCGCACCTCTTCTTCTAATCGCCTCCGCTCGCCTCGTTTTGTCGCGCGAGAGAAACAGTGACAGAGAGAGAGAGAGAAAGAGAGAGGAAGAGAGAGAGAGAGAGAGCGAGAGAGAGAGAGAGAAACAAAGAAAGAAAGAAAGAAAGGGAGAGCGAGAGAGAGAGAGACAGAGAGAGAAAATCGGAGGAAACACCTGGACGAAGGAAAAAGAAAAAAGAAAAAAGGAAAAGGGAGACAGATCTTCTCTTCTTCTTCTTCTTCTTCGTGCACTCTCCGCTTATCGACGCGAGCCGCGCAAAGAATCGCGCACTCCCGGTGGTAGTAGACAGCGCGCCGATTCTTCCCACTTTCTCTCTCGTTTTCTTTCAAAGATGTCTCGGCCGACTGCGAGCACCGATCTCCGCGTGCATCGCTCCGACCGCACACTCGTTCGCGGTTCCACACACGACGACGCCAGGCCGAGGACGGGACACTGTGTGGTCGTCGCCAGTCGTCACTCGAATCTCGTCTCCTCCGCGCGTGCCG
>NW_006264083.1:0-2311 GCF_000469605.1 Apis dorsata
GATTGTAAAACTTGTTTTAGTTATTTTAGATAAAGATTATAAATTTTATTCTTAATATTTATTGTTGTTTACTATATTCTCTTTTTTTTTAAATTTTTTTAATTTTTTAATTTTGTATAATCATCAATGAAAACAATATTTGTTTTTCTAATGATTTATTTAATTAAATAAATATTAAATAATTAAATAAATAATAAAATAATAAATAAATAAATCATTAAATAATTATTATATTATAATTTTTTATATATTTTATTCCGTATAAAATAATATTATTAATATAATAATTATTATTAATTAAGTTTAATAAGTTTGCTCGCACTACATTAAATATTGATCATCATTATTATGGAATTCATGTTTAACGATAATTGTAATTAAAACTTAATATTAATGATGATTGTTTTGAATTCCGATATAAAATAAAATTGTAGAGGATTTCAAAAATATACCCGTTATTTTCAACATTTAATTGGAGATTCTTGAGTAATTTCAAGCAACATTTTCCTTTACAAAAACTTTCATTATGTTATTTTTGTTAACGAATTATTAAAAAACATTACTCAACCATGTGAACTGCAATGTATATATAATTATTAATATATCGAATAATAATTAATTATATCGAATTATAATATAAACAATGAATAAATAAATAAATATAAATATAATATATTCAACACACTTTCTTTGAGATAAATTTGTTCGTGTTAGTTTGGAGCATATAGCTAATATCATGATTGTCTAAACTATGCGGTTCGTAATTAATAAATATTATAGTACAATTTTCAATTCACGGAGATTCAATATTTTTGGGACATGTATATATAAGTATATAGTTTCTTTTAAAGATTTTAAGATTTCTAATTTATTATTTTCAGTAGAAATAAACGAATATAAAAAAAATATAATAAAAGAAAGCAGATTAAAAAAGAAATAAAATACATAGAAAAAAAGTTGATAAGGAAAAAAGAAAAGAATAAAGGAAATTGTTAATATTGATTAATTAATATATAATCGGAAAGATGATACAATATTGCAACAATAATCAGTTAATCTTTAAAAAATTAAATTACTTGAACTCGAAATCAAATAAAATAAATTTTATTATCTCTGTATATAAAATATTCGTTTGATAGGGTTATCTTATCTTGTTCTATGAACCAAAATAATAAAAAAATTGATCGCCATGTTATTTATTTCTGGTTTGTCCTCGATGAATAACAACTTTTTTTCAGTATAAAAAAAGGAAAATCTATATAAAAGCGAAGAGAATATACATATATTTTTAAGATCGATAAAATGCACATTACATAGTCTTTTCTGGAATCATTATTATAATTTATTAATAATACAAAGTGTTAATAAAAAAGTAAAATACTATTACAGAAGATTAATTCTAGAAGTCATAAAAGTTGATATATAAAAATAGCTTAATTGAATATTATTTATTAAGCAATTGAAAGTAAGTTAGATGAACCAATGAAAATAAAGTGTAACAATGTGCATAATAAAGACAGAATGAGATCTCATTTTCTTTTTATTATTGCTAATGCAAATTTTGATAATTATGTAAATTTTGATACTATGGAGAGAACATTTTCCTTGATTTTTTTTATTATTAAAAACATCATTTTGATAATTTTATCTTAACTTAATTAACGATAATTTTATAGTTTTTTTTAAAAAAATTGATATTTTTAAAAAAATTGCTATTATTATTAAATTTTGTTTACGAATATATTTGTGATAATATGTCTGCCAACATGTTTATCAATTGCTTATATATACATATATACATATATATACATATCATGATACTCGATATTTAAAATGTATAATAGATAAATTAATATTACTATTCTATTAACAGCAAGATATATATTAAGCTAATATATGTTACTTAAATGTATTAATATGTCAATATTAATATGTAAACATAATTTATTAATACGTATCAATGTTCAGTTATTGTTTGCTCTCAGTTTTTTTTCTCGAGTGGATATTATCAATCACAATTAGATATAATAAATAATTATTATAAACACTAAGTATAATTATATAAAAATAATACAGAAGATGTTATTCGTCATGATCAATGATTCGTAGAGAAATATCAGCAAATTAATATTATATCAGCAAATAATACGAATATCAGTAAATAACAATATTCAGGTATATTGGTGGATTGGTGGGTTTATATTATGTTGAATTTTGACTTATTTGGTCCAACATGTAGAACTAGTAAATTAAAAAAAAAATTATTTGAAATAATATTCTTGATAAAAAAAAATATATATATATATATATA
>NW_006264083.1:3420-8986 GCF_000469605.1 Apis dorsata
ATTAACTTATATATATATTATAATATAATAATATATTATTATTAATTAAAATTATATAATAATAAATATATTATATTTCTTATATATATAATTTTAATTTATATTATACATATAACTTATAATTCCCTATATAATTACATTCGATAAATATTAGTGTAATAATGAAATTCATTTTTAAATATGTATTATATTTGAGAGGAGAAAAAGGAAAGAAATTAAAAAAAAAACATAATATTGAAATGTAAATTAATTTAAATATTTATCTATTTGAAATTTCTTTTTTTAAAGTTTTTTTTTTTAAAAAAGTTGATATGGAGCGAAAAGATATAATTTTAATAGCAATTTTTGGAACGATTAGAACTTTCATAGTATTGATAGGTATAGCTGCATGGTTTTATCTTCGAGCAAAGAAAATTAAGCAATGGAATAATGATCTTAAAAAATAAAACGGACATAGAGATAATTTCATAGATAATCAATATAGAAAATTAATAAAAAGAAGTGGAAAGCTCAAAATATCTTTAATTAATATAAAGCCTTTTAGTTAAAAAAAAAATTAATATCATATTTTTATCCAATTATATATTAATTGTATTTTTTTTTAAAGAAAATAATAAGAAAATTATAATAACACAAATAAGAAAAACTATCATTTTATAAAATTTTATATTATATTTTGAAATATTTTGAAATATAAATCGAGCAAAAAATTTATTTCATTCTCTATAATTTACATAGAATTATAAATGTTGTAAAAATTGTACTGAATATAATCTCCAAAAATCAATAGAAATAAAAAATCATCTTTAATTACATTCCATTCTAAATGTAAAAAATGTAAAATATATATAATATAAATTTCATGTTTAAGTACATATATTTATATGTATATGTACGTGATGAGATTGTTAAAAGAGAAAAACAAAAATTAATATCTATTTCGAAAATATAAACTTAAAATATTAGGAAAAGATAACATTATTTAATTATATGTATCAACTCTGTTAAATATTTTAATACATTCACTGTTCCATGAATTATCAGATATAATGCACATATGACACATATGATATATACTATTGACTTATTAATACATAAATGGACTTTGATACATTCTATGTATCAAAGTCCAATCAATATAACTCTTATATCAAAATGTAATATTAATAACTATATATTTAGATATTTTTTTGCATAAGATATAATATTTAATATTGATCAAATCATTGTATTAAAAATGATAATTAGAATATGTTATGAATCAATAGTATGTATCATACATATCGCATGTTTTGTTGCAAAACAAAACAACGATATATGGGACAGTGAGCATATGAAAAAAAAAGATGATATTGAATAATAATTAATTTTTTATATTTTGTTATGTTATAATTTTAGCTATAAATTTCAAATTCGATAAAAATATAATAAAAGTTATAATAAAAGTTTGATTTATAAATTATTGATATTATTTATAAATTTATAAAGATTCCTATTCTAAATTAAAATTAAAGATAAAAAATGTATCTGAACATATGATAAAATATGATTCAAATTAAAATAAATTTTATTTCGATTTAGAAATAATATATAGAAATTTTTACAGCAGAGCGGAAGGAAGTTATAATCTTAATAATAATAAAAGTTCATTTTTATTATCGAATTATAAAGATTTGAGCTATTGAGATTCGATTATGTTATATGTAATTGATTATATTATTATATTATTATTATGTAATCCATTATGCTCTAAATATGATATATTATTATGATCTAAATATGATAAATTTTAATTAAAATCAGAATTTTCGGATTTAAATGAATTTTTATGAAATATAATGTTTTAATATTTAAGATTTTCATGACAATTGTATATTAGATTTTGCGAATAAATTATAAAAGTTATAGAATTATATTCATATTTTCTATAATATAATTTTATAAAATGAAAATATCATTTTTTGATACTCTTTTTTTACTCTCAATTATCTATAAAATAATTCAATTATCTTGAATTATTATTTATAATCTAAATTATTTAAATCTCTTTAAATTTTTAATTTAAAACTCTAATATTTGAGTTCTTTGATTTTGCTATTACATATCGAGATAGCAACTCGATAATTTTACCTGTTACTGTTAGATATTTTTTTAGATTAGATTAGATATACTGATAGATATTAATGCTTCAATATGCATGAATTATATTAATGAATTCTAAAAACTTGAATATTTATAAAAAACAAATTGCTTAAATCAAAAAGATTTTGCAAACAAATATTATGTATACAAATATTAAATAATTCAAATATACAAATAATATAAATATAATAAAATTATACATATTTAGAATACCATAAAGAAATTTTAATCACAAAAAAGTTAAAGCCAATTATCAGAAACATTAGATTGAAAAGTGAAAAATCAATAGTTTATTGTATGTAATTTTCACTTATTAGATTTTAAATTTGTAGGTATAATGAATATAATTCTATAAGATAAATTTTTATGATTCATATATGTATTCATTATTTATTATAGACAACAGAAAATCAATATTAATTATCAGAACTAAATCTGAATAAAATAAATATACGCATATTATATTATGGTAATATGATCAAATTTAGAAATAAACTTAAACTTTTTTAACTTTATTTAATAAATTATATTTCTCAATCTTTTTTTAAAGAAGTAAGTAAACTCTATAAATTCTATAAACTCTATAAAGTAAAATAAATTTTATAAATTCTAAAGAACATAAATTAAAGATTATTCTAATAATATGTAATAATATCACTTTTAATCAACCACAATTTAAAAACCATATTTTTATTTATATTCAATATAATAATATAGTAATATAATATAATAGTAATATAATAAATAATATAATAATATATTTATCAAAATTATGAATATAGATTTTCGCACTCAAGTTCATTACAAAATTTCTAAATATTAATGTCTTTAATAATATTTTTTAAAAAATTTTATCAAATAAACTATTTAAATTTAATATCGAAGAAAATACTTTTTAATTTAATTTTAAAATTAATATAATATAATAAAAAATAGAAAATAAATTTTACTCATTTTATTCATTTTACTCATTTAATTTAAAATAAGAAAAAAATTATAGAACAATTTATTAAATTGTTCTTCTTAAATATTTAATTAAATAAGTAAAATAATAGATAAATTACAAGACAGTGAATATACATATCATTAAAAAATATTTACATGTAGCTTTGATAATATATTTTTAACCTCATCAAAAGTTAAATTTATATAATTATTATTTAATATATTATTAAATATATATATTTATTAATAATAGAAATATATATAGCAATATATAGCTATATAGAAATATAATAGTAATTCTAACCTCAAAAAAACTTAAATAAAACTTAAATATATGTAAATACTTACTCGTCATAAAAAATATTAAATATAAATATTAATATTAAATATAAATATTTAATATTTAATGTCTCAAACAAATATTTATATAAATGTAACAAAAGAATATTACTTTTAATAATTTTATTAACTTCATAATTAAACCGAATAATTCTTGAATAATTAATCTACATTTTTTTTCAGAATATAACTCGAAGTTCTATTAGATGATAGATAGATCTATTCTGTAACTCATTTGTGATTAAATAATTGATTAGTTTTTATGATGATATAATCATCATAATATGTAAATTTATCTTTTATATAATTTATCTCGTTTTCGATTTTAAATATTTAAATTATATTTGAAAAAATTTGAATACTTCGAAAAAGGCAATGAAATATAGTTATTGTATGTAATAGTATTATGCATACGTTTTTCAATTATATTCAGTCAAACATACGTTTCATTGAATCGATTATGTAATTCACAAATTTATGTTTTATATCCATATGATACATTTTAAAAATATCGTCTTAAAAATAAACATAGTCTAAATTTAATAAATGAATTTATAATATATTATTTGAAATTTATTTCTTGTTCTTTTCAATTATCAAAAATTGAAATGGAAATATTGAATATATATATATTCATAAATATTCATTAAATTATAAATGAAATCATTTGAATTAATGTTAAAATTATATAATTTGTTATTATTGCTAATGAAGGTTCTTATCGAATATTGAAAGACTCATGATCGACCGACAAATTTAAAAAAAAATACAAACAAGGATTTGAAGAGGTAGTATGCTATAAATTCCGTAATTTCAGACAAGATGCCAATTGGAAATCTGCCAAGTTTGATATTTCGTAACACTTAAATTGGTGAAATGCAACAGATATTCCACTTGTTACATTACAAATTGCATATATCTTTTTTTTTTATTAAAATTTATAGTGCATATAACAACTATAATTCTTTAATATTTTTATTTTTTTGATATAGAAGAAAAATTAAGATAAGCTGTTAAATATATTTTCGCAATTGTTTTATATTATTTATATTATCATTATTTATTATTTATTGTATTCTTCATGAATAAAAATAAAAACTTAATCTTATTTTTATGTTGGTAATAATAATAATAATAATAATAAAATTTGGTATCGTAATATATTATATTAATATAATATATATATTTTGATAAATTATGTGTTTGATACATAATACTATTATAAACGTTAAAACTTATATAATTAATATAAGAAGTCTTATAGATTGTTACGAAATTTATTGTTTATTATATATATATAAATGCCAAATAAAAATCAAATATAATTGTTTTTGTTTTGTACATTAATAATGAAGAGAAATTTGATCTAAATTTGAATAATTATAAATATATTGGAAATCTTTTTTTATTTTATAATTATCTATTATCTTTTATTATTTATATTTTTTTAATTATGACTTTTATTTATAAAGTTTTTATTTATGGCTTTAGTTTATATTTCTTTTTTCTTAATTTTCTGAATTTTCATAAAAAATATAGTTTTAAATAAAATAGTTTTAGAAAAAAATCAATAGATTAAAAAAAAAATAAAGCTAAGAAAATAGATACTTATTTTTAGATAAAAATTTAAAAAAAATAAAGTCAAATTATAAATAATAAAAATCAAACTTTATTTCCATAGCAAATAAAAATATAAATGAATAATTATTAATCATATTCAATTGATATATAGATATTCAATTAACATATAGATATTCAATTTGTAATGTAAATTAATAAAAATTGTAATTGTAAATTGTAAATTAATAAAAATAAAAATCAATATGAATAAATATAAAAAAGAAGAATTTACAATAATACTATTTTAATTATAATAAATATAATAATAATCAAAAATATAATAAATAAATAAAATAAAAAATAATAAAATATAATAAAATCAAAAATAATAAATAATATAGAATAAGTAAAAAAATAATGAATGCTGCTAAAAAGTAAGTTAATTATATTAATAATTAAAAATATATGAGCCACCAATAATTTCATTAATTGAACATTAGATTTTTATTAAAAAATACATAACGATAAAAAAAAGAAAAAGATACATGAATCAGTTATTGTAAGCAAAGATAAAAATTAT
>NW_006264083.1:9159-13475 GCF_000469605.1 Apis dorsata
GATTTCACATTCTATAGTTAAGAATTAAAATAACATATAAATTTGTTTTAATATTATAATTGTTATTATACTTATTAATTGTACTATATAATTGTATTATATATTTCAGTATCAAAATATTTCTTACAATACATAAAAATGTAATACTTAATTTAAATATGTCAAAAAGATGTAATAATTGCATGTTTCTTTTTGCTTTATATATGCAAATATAATAAATAAAAACAAATATATATATATATATATATATATATATATATAAAGCATAAAATTGTAAAAAATATTTCCAATAAAATTTAAAAAACTGAATTATAATATAATAATATGAAGTATAATATAATATAATAACATATCAAAAAAAAAAGAATAACGAACAAATTATTACTTGCAAAAAATTAAAATGGAAAAATAAAATGAAAAATAAATACATGAGTAAAAATAAAAAAGAAAAAAAATATAGAGGATGTAAAAAAGAAAGAGATGTAAAAACAAAACAAAACAGCATGAAAAGAAAATAAGAAATGTATTTGAAAGGATAATAAAAGAAAAGAAATGTGTACAAAATTAGAGTTATAGAGAAATAAATGAAGAAACAAAAGAATATCAATTAAGAATATACATATATTTATATAATATGAGCAAAATTGTTGGACAATAAAGGATATTCGGTATAAAAAATGGTAGAATCATGAAATGAACGAAGCGATTTATCAAGAAAGAAAATAGTGTGAGCAAAAAGAGGGCAAAAGAGAAAACTGCGGAGAGACAGAGACTGTATATATATATAGTTAATCCTGACAGGAGTGAAGGAGGGGAAGCAAAAGTCCAGAACAGTCATATCGAGGGATACATTGCAAGTATAGAGTGGGAGAATTCGGAGTGGGATACAAAGTGATAGAAATGGGTGGGAACGAGAGTAAAGGTAAGAGAAGGAAGTGCTGATGAGGAACGTAGAGAAGAGATGAGGAGAAGAGGAAGGAAGGAGAAAGTGGGGATTGGTCATAGGGGTAATGGTAGGATTCCGGGGGTTGAAAGCAGCTGAGAGCAGTGTACGAGTAGGTCATAGCAGAGAAGAGAGGTAGTTCGCGTTTAGCAAACGTCTCGTTCGTTGGACAAAGCGTATAATAATCGTTGGACCGCTTCTTTACATTTTTCATTCGTATCTGTTTTTCAAGAATATCTCGTTTCTAATATCGATCTTCATTTTTTCTTATTAGTGTTATCATCATCGTCGTTACTGTTTTCGTCGTTGTTATCGTCTTTGTAGTATTTTTCATTCTATCTTTTTCAACGTTGTCGTTGTTGTCTCATCGTTCTGTGTTGTATTCCTTGATGTGTCCTTGTTATTATTGTCCTTGTCCTTATTTGCGGAGAATATAATAGAAAATCGAGGAAAATGGATACTCCCATCGAAGAGCAATGGCTGAATACATTTATCATATAACGAAGAATCGACATTGATTCGATCGATTGAAAGTACGAATTCTAGTGTATTAATTTTGACTGGTTTTCGAAATAATTCAATAATTAGAATAATTCAATTTTTTTTTAATTATAAACTAATGTTAATATCTTCAAATAATTTTCTCTCAGTAATTAATCATTGATCAATTTTTTGTCTTTTCACCCCTATTTTCTCTTACTCTTTATATTAATATCATTTTGTTAGATTCGTTAGAAAGCAAACGTGTGCACCATTATCCTTACATTTTATCTGATCAAATCTTTGATTAAACTTATCACATTTTCGACGAATTCTTTGATCAAAATCATGAATTAAATTATAATCGGATTAAAGATTAAAATTATTATCGGATAGAAAAGGAATAAACTAAAACATTTCTTTGATATTTTCTTTATTTATCTTTTTTTTCGAAAACTAATGAAAAATATATAATATTTAAGATATATAGTTATAGACATTTAATATTTTTAAATTTAAAGATAGAGAAAAAACAAAGGAAAGAAAGTTAAAAAAAAGGAGAAAAGTGGATGTGAAAAAACAAAGAAGAAAAAAAAGAAGAACGAATGGAGAGAAAAATTAGAAAGAAAAAAATATGGGAAATATTTAAAAAATTATAAAATATTAAAAAGGATTAGTTTTTTTCTTTTTTTCTAGAAAAAAATCAATTTACAATTTGTTTTAGTAAAGAAATATTTGTGTTAAAATTATAACATCGATTATTATTATTGTTAATTTTTTATTACAATGTATATGTTTATTAATTTGATTATTGATTATTATAATTCAATAATATAATTCTACTTATCTCACAAATAATGAGATAAATAAGTCATCAGGTCGGATCAATGTTAATTTTATTAATAGAATATTTAAAAAATATCAATGTGTTATCGATGAATTTAATATTTTAAAATATATCAAGTTACGTATTTTTTAATTTTAGTCGAATGTTTCAAATAATCTTATCATAAGTTATTCGTTCATTTAAAATCTACATTGTAAATTTTGATCATATTATTATTTTTTGTAGGCGGAACAATTTTTTTTCCGTTACAAAAATAGTATAAATTGTCGCGGAATTGGTTTTCTCTTATTTTCAATCTTTTTCGTAAAAAAGGAAAAAAGGAATTAATAGTGCTTGAAAGAGAAAAACGAAAGAATACGAAAATATAAGGAGAATAAAAATGTAAAAATAAAAGTGCCTCTAAAAAGAAGTGGATTTTAAATGTGTAAAATATTGGGCGATATTTTCGGATTAAATTTTATTTTTTTCAAAAAAGTGCAAAAAAAAATAGCAATGGAAAAAAAATTATAAAAAGTGAAAAGAAAGGGAGATGTAAAAAAAAACAAAAAGAAAAATTGAAAGAAAGAGCGAAAACGAAAAAAAAAAGGAAGGGTAACAAACAGTAAAAGAGGAGTATTTTTATTATACAATATCTATTACAATGTATTTATTATACAATATTACATTTATACATTAATATTTGTAACAAACATGTTATGAAATTTGAAAGAAAAGAAAGAAGAAAATTATCAAAATTAACATAAAAAATTTTGAATCATGCGACACGATTTGACAAAAAATGTATCACAAATTCAACAAGCTGAATTAAAAAAAATAAGAAAAATTAATAATCATTTAATTAAAAAAGAAAATTCGTAATAGTGTTTGTATAATTCGCTTTTTGAATTAATATATTTTTCTTCGAACAACTACTCCCATGGAATAGCATCATCATCAGTCAACATATAATACTATAATATATCGATCCTCTTCGGTATCGACAACAAGCGGAGACGCGTTTTCGTTCGTTAGAAGAATATACGAGATGAATACATTCGTTAAAGCATCAAAAGTTTTCATTGCTCGATAATCAGCTCAGAAAGTCTACAAACAAACGAATACGAAAAGTAGTTCCGTTTCTAGTTTGGTTCAGGGAACGATCGAATATGGAAATCGCAGCCTCTGCAATGTTGGATGGCCTGAAAAACAATCGAATCAGCAAGTTGGCACTGTCGCGGTTCTTGTCGCAGAGTCTGTGAGTAAATTAACTCGACCGTTCGTCGAGCACGTAATCGATTCGACGTGGTACAAGTAACCAGGATGCTAGAAGGCATCGGCACGTAGCGCGCATAATAATTGATTGCTTGGCTTTTTTATGCTTTTAATGCGTTTCATCGTCATCTAGTTAATTAGTTTCTCAACGCATTTTCGATCCTTTTGACATATATCGCGCGCACTTGCTTATCGCAACTCCGAAGTTGATTATCCACGCGCGAATCGTTCGCGTTCTCACGATAGGCACAACATAATTATATTGCTACCTGTACCAACTCTCTTCGACCTGTTTCGTCTTTTTGATCTTGCTTTTATACAAAATATTTTTCTGTAACTATTTAGTAACAATTTTACAAAGCATGCGAAATTTTAAAAGAATTTTATGTAATAAAAATCCCGATGTCATTCAATCTAGCTGAGGAAGTAATACTTGGTTCTAGAATAGAAGTAACACTTATACTATTAATTTTATTCTTCGATTTTCATTCTTCTTTCATTCTTTTTTTCTTTTCTCTTCTAAAAGAAACATTTTCTATTTTTTTATAATCAATATATTTTTATAAATATATGGTATAATTAAAAAAAATTCAAGTAGGCAATAAAGAAAAAAAAATTGATAATGAAAATAAATTACAGAGAAAGGGCGAAGGGATGAAGAGAGGAGGTAGCAACGGAAGAAGAAAAAAAAGAAAGAAAAAAAAGAAAATACAAAAGAAAGAAAGAAAAAGTAGGGAAGGAGGAAGGGAAAGAGGGAGAGATAGAGGGAGAGGAGAGAAGAGGGGGAGAAGAAGG
>NW_006264083.1:13902-16321 GCF_000469605.1 Apis dorsata
TACTCTTAAAATTATATTTAAAATTTATATATATCAATATATTATTTAATTTATTTATCATACAAAACAATTTAGCATAATGATTCGAATTTCAATTCGAAAATACATTGATATGAAGTGACTATTTTCTAAGAAAATAAATAAAAAAATATGTATAAGTATGTACATAAATTATGTATTTATATATTTATAGAAGTCTATATTTTCGAAATTATAATTATATACATATACAATGCTTATTCTTATCTCTTTGGAAAAAAAATTAAGATTATTAAATCATGGATTAGTAATAGTTATTTGATAATAGTTATTATTGCCTATTAAAAATTTTTATTTGCATTTTCGTAAATTTTAACATGTTTTAAAATAAAAAATTATATAATAAATACATGAATAATTCGTAACATCTATGTTCATTATCTTGTAAAAGTTCGGTCATACCTCGGTTGCGCACGCATCTGTAACCCATTTTCATTTTTTTTATTTCTCATCTAACAACGAAGATATATACGAATAATTGAAAGAACACCGGACCTGGCCCACTTTATTCAACAATGCTCCAGGCTTTTTCTAAACAAAAGAAGAATAAAAAACAATTTTTGATCAAACTTGTCATTTGAATGATTTGTGACTCTTTCTTGCTTATAAAAATAGATATTTTTTAATTTGTTCTATAATTTCTATGTTATATTTTTTTTCTTTCATTTTTAATGATTTAATCGATTTTTTATATATTTAAAAATTAAAAGATATGTTCTATAATTTATATATAGGAAAATCATATAAAAAATCTATATATATTATTAAATAATTAGAATATATTAAGCAATAATATAATTTGTTGATGATAATTAATTCGAAATTTACGATTAAATAATGATTTTCGAAAAAGTAATGAAGATAGGCTGAAAGGAGGGAGGAAAGGAAAAAGCAAAATAAGAGAAAATGAGAGAAGAAAGAAAGTAAGAAAACTAAAAAAAATAAGAGAGAAAGAAAGAGAGAGCTAATGAAATACCGACCAGGAAAATATATATGGTTGATAAGGATGAGAGGGTAGTAAAGCAATAGTGGTGGTGATATAATGGTAAAGATAAGATAGTAGTGATGACAGAAGTGGGAGAAGTCTGGCAATGTTAGTAATGGTGATAGTGGTAATGGAGGGGATAGAAATGGAGGAAGGATAGTAATATGTAGGTAGAAAGGGTAAAGATAGGATATGATAAAATAATATAACCATGGCGGAGAGATTGACCAAGAAGAGAGGGGTAAGTTTAGGTTAAAAGAGAAGGAAAAAGTGAGGAAAGGAAAGAGAGAAAAGAAAAGAGGGGCGCAAGCGTTTGATCCCTGCGTAGGAGAAATTTTCTATGGCGTCCTGAATATTCCTTTGGTGAGCAGCGAGGTGGCGCCAATGTATCGAAGGCTTGAATGCATTGATGTATATATGTGACCAGGGCTTTTCCATCTAGGAGAAAAGTTTAGTCAGTGATGCGACGCGATTGCAGTTAGAAAGAGAAAAATGTGCACGTTTTTCGCATGAAAGCGAACGTGATATATTTCAATTTTTTCTTCGATTATATAACGAGAATTTCGCGTTCTTGTTTGAATTTATCGATAATTTATAATTTGCAGTGAAGAATTTACAATTTACGGTTTATGGCTTATGGCTTGCAGCTTACGGCTTATGGCTTATATTTCACGATTGTGTAGTTCACTAATTTTCGTTTCTCGATCTTAATTGTTAAATCCATTTTGTTTTTTTTCTTATATACCGAATCTTGCGTATTATTCTTCGAAACATGTTTTTGCTATTATATCTTTTATCAAATTTATCTCCATTTAAATTTGTTATTGTTAATTAATTGTTTATTTTCAATTGAAAATATTAAACAACTGGTGAGTAATTAAAGAATGGCAAAGAATAAATACAAAAATATTAATACAGAAAATACATGATTTTTTTTGACGATATCGCAATATAGGTGTAATAGAAGAACGATAAGCATGTACATAATATATTTAGATTAATGTCTTAACTTAAATTAATTAGATCTTAATTCAAAGTTCTTCATATACATGAATTGAATAAAAGCAAAAAAATTTTAAGATTATAGATTAATTAAAAAATTTAAATTGAAATGATTACAAATATAATTCAATATTATAATTCAAATTGAATTATATAATGAATACAATTCCATTATAATTAATTATCAATATAATCAGTTATGAATCGAACGATATTTTTTTTTCTATATCATTTTATATACAGACTGTTAATGTATTGTGTGGGACATTTTTAGAAAATCGATTCTGATGATTAAAATAAGTACAAAAGTTGATATTATATATATATATATATATATAATATTTTTATTTTTATCATATATATATATATATATATATATATATATGATAAAAA
>NW_006264083.1:16622-25729 GCF_000469605.1 Apis dorsata
TGTCGATTTATTTATTAAGTTAAGCTTATTTATTAAATTAGTTATTTAAATTTGCATTAGATGAAACGGCAAAGAAAAATAAAGCAGTTTCATTCTATCTTTGTCTATTTTATTTAACACAAACTTAAATTGTTTATAATTTAATAAATAAGTTTTTCTTTTTTCTTAATTTTTTTAAAGCATTTTTTACTTGATTTATTTTCTTTCTCTTTGCAATTGCTTTGCTTGCAATTACTTTCTATATTACATATATTACATACTATATTTCTATTTTTTTTCTGTCTTCTTTTTCATATAAAATTTTCAAAATAAAAAATTATTAAAATACAATATATACAAAGTACTATATCTTGATAATACTTGAAGTATTTTGCATTGATAAATAAATAAGAATAGTAATAATAGTAGTAAAATACTTTTTTAAAAAATGCAGAATGTGTATAAAATATCTAATATATTTCCACAATAAAATCTTGTTACTCAAATAATATTTCATGATTGATATTTTGATTGATATTCTCTAGTTGAGGAAGTGATATTATTTCATCATGAATATGTGATTAGTTCATAGTGGAAGAAAAACAAAATAGTTTTAAATATTTAAATTTAATTAATATGCGATGATAAAAAAAGAAAAATATTTTTGTATTTTCTCATAAAATTTATAGTCCGCGTGTACATCGACTGGGAACCTGTTGCTTGAATATTCTTCGGCATTGACCGAGCTATATCACGGCCAGGAACTTTTACCTTTATCATGCGCGTGCGTTTCAATCGATCGCTTCTCTTACAATTTTCTTTCCTATCAAATGCACTTTTCGTTACTAATATTTTTAATTAAAAGGAATTTAAAAAAAAAGAAGTTATGGAATATAGATAATTCGCTTTACAAAAAAAGAAAAAAGAAAATTTCAAGAAATAGAATTTTGCTATTATGACAAACATGATTATTATTATTAGTAATGAATCAATCAATAGTTTTGGCATTTAAATGACATTTTGAATAACAAGTTTCAAAGAGAATGATGACGAAAAGAAGAGACTGATATACGGAGATAATATATATAGATGAAAAAACGAATTTTGTTTTGATATTACTTGTTATTTAATCGTAACAAAAATATATACGTACTCAGTATGCGCGCGCCTTATTCATCGATTTTTGCAAACATTATTGCGTGACCTAATATATCTTCTATTAGCTTTGAAATTTTGTTCTCTATTTCTTGAATATCAATAATATCAGAAGATTAATCTAACGTAGTCTTCGTATAGGAATCAATAATGTATATTTAATTTCGTTCACGTGTCGCATGATTGTCGCTGGTCACGCTGCTGCTATTCAGCAACGTTATGGTAATAATAATCAAGTTATTTCTGGTGATTGATAACAAAAACAGTAACAATATAATGAATTGAGATAATAGTGATGGCTATCTCAGTTGTTGACGATGACAGTAGTGGCGGTGATTATGACGTCGGCGATGGCGTGAACAATGGCAGTGATACCAGCGAATGTAGCTAAGATCGATCGTATCCCCTTCTTTTAACCCCTCCATCCACTAACCGACTAACGGGCTAACCGAATAACTGAAATAACTGAATAACTGAATAATCGAATAAATTTCTGGGATTTTTTCGAAATACTATCGACTGTTATTATTATAGTTCTTTACTAACTAAATTTTTAAGTTTCTTAAAAACTTATACATTTTTAAATTTGTTTGATTATTGTTCTTTAATTTTTTCTATATTCGTGAACATTGAAAGCTGTGAGTACGCGCAATAATAGTAATTATTTCATTTGAAGTATTTTTAATCGAAAAACTTTATGCATAGATGCCAAATATACCTTAAAATGATATGTCGTGATGCAAATTTTTGCAAATATAAAATATTCATAATTTCGAATTGCAAATGTTTTTATCCGAATTAAATTCGATATAAGAATATAAGTAATGAAACATATAACTTAAATAAAATGTTATCAATGTTATTATATTATTGTTTATATATAAATAAAATTTATATCAAAATATTAAAAATTAGATCAAATAGAATATCAAGTTTTGTAATTTGAAAAAAAAATACTTAATTCAAAAAATTCTATATCAAACATCTATATTCAAAAAAGAAGAAAAAAATTAAAACCTAAAGAAGAGATAAAAAATGCATATATAAATAGAAAGAGTTTTGTTTCTCGTTTTTTTTTTTTATTCAAATAGATTATATCTAAAACTTAATAACGGGAATGTGAACGCATTCACGCAATAATCGTGGTTAAAGACACTCGGAACAATAAAATCATGTGGGCTGCAGTCACGAGATCTTTGGAAATACTGGTTGCCTTCTTCGAATATTACACTACCAGGTAAGAAATGTGTATTAACTCGGCAACTTAAATTAGGAATAAAATTAGCATGATAATGATCCTTTCGATAAAGATTTGCAAACATAAGGCGTGATGGAGTATGTTTGTCTGAACAATGACTCGTGAAATGGGTACGTTCTCTCTATCTCTTTCTCTCTCTGTTTCTATGTCTTTAATCTGTCTTTTATCCCCCTCCTTCTGTTTCCCTCCTTCATACAATTCGCTAACTTTCTTGTTATTTAATTAGGTTTTTTTCTTCTTTTTTTTTTTTTTTAAATTTATTACTATTGCAAATGATATAAATCGAGTCATTTTAAAATAAAAACGAAAGCAAAGAATATTTGATTTATGATATCAAGAAAAATATTTGTGGTTCTGTTGAATTTGAACAATTTTTTATTATGTTTTGTATTTCATTTTTTTTCGTCGAATTCGAGATTAAGATTTAAAATTCATAAAATTCTATTTTAATTTTTTGTGTTTCATGCATCCTTTTGGGGTTACTATTGGAATCCAGAGCGCAACTGGAGTAAGTATATCAGTTAAAGAATAATAAAAAATTTTTAATTGATCTTTTCTCATATTGCTTCACTTGACTCTTCTATCTTCTCTTTCAATTCTTCTTCCTAATGGAAATATCTTATTCGCGGATGGGCGCTGCTTTATCTGCGTAAGTAATTCAATTGAAATAAAATTCCCAAATCTAAACTCCAATTTCTTCGATTTTAAGTTGTTTTTTCATTTCAAACAATAGTCTTTCGTTTTTTTTGTCAAACAATGTTAACATATAAATTTTAGACGTTTTTTCTAGAAAATTTAACAATTATAAAAAATTATTACTTTTATATCCGCTGTTTCCTCGAAATACTCTCTTAATTCTCTCTAATATTTTTTATCAAGATTAATTAGACAAGAAATTGAACGTTAAAAACAAAGAAACAAGAGAAAAAAAGAGAGAATGGGAGACAAACAGAAAATTAATCTTTTTTTTTCGAAATTGATTATCAAAATATCTTTAATAATAAAATAATAAAATCGTAATATTTATTTAAAATTTTGACAATGTATATTCCAATGATTTGAAATATAATTACTTTTCTGTATTCTTGCAAATGTTTAAATTTGAATATTTAAGTTATATATATTACTTATATATTTAGTTATATATTAGGTTATATTAAATTATATAGGTTATATAAATTATATTAAATTGTATAAGATAAACATAGCCATTGTATAATTGCGATACATATAAATATATTTACATTAAATATATTCAGAATCTATCATAGTTTGTAGTTGTTACGATCGTCGTTCGCTTTCAACGACAAAATCGTATAATCTCATGATTGCTTCAGCTATGCCAAAATTGTATGCATCATAAATGCTTTAGATTTCATCGTAGTTGATAAATGCACGTGAAACAAAATCGAGATGATGTAAGATAGAGAAATAATTTTTTTTCGTGAAAAACGAAAAAACGAAACTGAAACATAAATATATATGGCATGACAATTACGGTGACATTAACAATAACAGCAATGATGACGTCACAATATCATTGTCATTATCAGACTATGATAATAATATTGATATTGATGATAATAATAATAATAATAATGATATTGATGGTGACAATAATAATAATGATAATGATAATAATGGTGATAATGACAACTAAAACGTAAACATGGGAATGAATAGCATTGTGTATATTTGGATTTTGAGATTTAAAAAGATGGTTGTCAATTGATTTTGTCGTAGAACAACCGGTAGTCCAGCGAATAAACCAGCATCATCGGCAAGTGGAAGTGGTACAGGCGGAAATAGTGGGACAAGTGTCGGTGCGAATAACTTGACGACAAGCGGAGTAGCCACGGGAAGTAGCGGATCTGGATCTGGAGCAGGCGCCACTGTATCTGGCATTGGCACTGTAAATGCAGGGACCAGTGGTATCAGCATCGGGGCGAATGTTGGTACCGGAAATGTGGCCAGTGGAACAGTTGAATCTCGTACATCGACGATTGGAGTACAAAATAAACAATTGCAAAATGTCAAAGGAGAACATCCTTCCGTATGTATTGTTCATATTTTCTTTTTTTTTTTTTTTGCATGAATAATTATTTTTTTCTTTATAAAAAATATCTTCATTATTATTTTAGAAAGCATTCCTACAAAATAGATCGATGTCTTTAGTGGACATGTATATTGATAATTCGGAGCCCAGCGAAAACGTTGGTCAAATTCATTTTAGTCTGGAATATGATTTTCAAAATACTACGCTTATCCTACGTATTATACAGGTTAATATATATATTGATATTACAAGACAATTATTACATTATATAGACAAAGTTTATTCTTTGGATTTAGGGTAAGGATTTGCCAGCAAAGGACTTATCCGGAACGTCTGATCCTTACGTTCGTGTAACTCTTCTGCCGGACAAAAAACACCGACTTGAAACGAAGATAAAAAGACGCACGCTAAATCCTCGATGGAACGAAACATTTTATTTCGAAGGTAAATATCGAATTAAAATAGGTTTGATAAATTCTATTTTTTTCAGTGATCGCGTTGAAAATTATATTAAATATTATATTATATTATTACAATTATTATTTTATCTTTTTTTTCATTTTTTATTATTTTTTTTATTATTTAGGTTTTCCAATTCAAAAGTTACAAAGTCGAGTGTTACATTTACATGTATTTGATTACGATCGATTTTCAAGAGATGATTCCATTGGAGAAATGTTTCTTCCGCTATGTCAGGTAACTTCCATTATTGGATTATCGATTCTTTTTCCTTTCAAATTATTTAGAAATTATCCAATGATCATTTAATAGGTCGATTTTTCGGACAAACCTTCGTTCTGGAAAGCTTTAAAACCTCCAGCAAAAGATAAATGTGGAGAATTATTGTGTTCTTTATGTTATCATCCGAGTAATTCCGTATTGACTTTGACACTTTTGAAAGCTAGAAATTTGAAAGCAAAGGATATTAATGGGAAATCAGGTAAGGAAATCATCATTTCTTTATATAGTAAAGAAATGGCATGAAAGGAATATTTTTGTTATTGTTGATTCGAATAAGATGTAAAAAAAACTAGGAAAGAGATTATTAAATTGATAACATTGGAAAAATCATATTTAACTATAAATGTATGTAATACTATTAATCTCTTTCATGTGTTTTTTTTTTTCGTTTTTTAAAAAAGTTTTTCATACATTGATTGTATTGAAAAAAATAGTGAAATTTATAAAAGAGGTGTTATTTTTTTCAAGTATTATACTATTATTATTATAGTATAGTATTATTTTATTAAATATTATTATTCAAATCACAATATATTGTCTTTTTTTCTTAAACCAGTCTGGATTAAATTTTTTTTTATTTTTTTACAATTTTTTTAATGTATATGTATATTATATACACATATTGCCAGTCTTCTAACTTGGATACTGATTAAATCTGTAATATTATTAAAATTTTTGCCAAAATTTTTAAATAATTTGAAAGAAAATGTATTTATAATAAATATTTCTCTATTACTAATATTTGATTCATTTAACTTAACAAATAAAATAATTTCTAAGATAACTTATTTAATTAATCTAGCTAATATTAACAAGTATAATTTGGCTATATTAAAAGATTTTGTAATTGATCTATTGAACTTTTTTTTTGTATTATTTTACTGCATTATTTATTTTATATTATTTATTACTTCTTATATTTTTTTTTGTATTATTTTTTTGTGTTATATTTGAATTAAAAAAAGTGAAGAAAAATATTTAAGAAGAATTTTTTAATATGCAATGGATACATATTTAGTAATAAAATAAAATTTTGAAAAAATAATTATAAAAATGATAATTATAAATGGAAAATCTAATTAACAATTATAATAAGTGAAAGATACAGACAATTTATGTTATTATTCTTGAATAAATACCTGTTTAGATATACATATACATGAATATCGCTATAAAATAAAAAGATAATCGTTTTAAGTAGACTTTTAAAGAAATTTATAATGTCTTTTCAATATATTTCCTTTTTATGTTATTTCTCTTCTACAGAACCAATAAAAACCAATAGAAACTGCGAATCAGAGAAAAACTTAACGATGAAATTTAATTTTTTCTTCGGTTTTTATATTTAGATCCGTACGTAAAAGTATGGTTACAATTTGGAGATAAGAGAATTGAAAAACGAAAAACTCCTATATTTAAATGTACTTTAAATCCAGTATTTAATGAAGCTTTCTCATTCAATGTACCATGGGAAAAAATTCGCGAATGCTCGTTAGACGTAATGGTAATGGACTTTGATAACATTGGTCGAAATGAATTGATTGGACGAATTCAACTTGCAGGTAAAATGATTCTTTTTTGAATAGTATAGTCAATCGATTAGCTCAATTATTTATACAAATTTAATATTGATTAACACTAATAATGATTAATTTATATGTGTATTTATACGATTATATCAAATAATGATAATAATATTTCGTTAACTTTCAGGAAAAAACGGAAGTGGAGCAAGCGAAACAAAACATTGGCAAGATATGATTACGAAGCCACGACAAACAATCGTACAATGGCATCGATTAAAACCGGAATAAAGGTTCAAATATATCTGATATTTGTATATTACATTTAGAATATTAATCAAAAATTTTAATTTAAATCTAATCTAAATTTAATAATCTAAATTTAATTTAATTTAAATACATACTTTTTTTTTTTACTATTTACTCCTTTTTATTTCTATTTCTTCTTTTTATTTCTTTTTTATTTTTTTTTATTTTTTTTTTCTTATTTCTTATCTCAATTTTTTTCGAAATCTTATATTTTCAAGATCTGTTTATTGCTTCGTTTTTTATTTATAAAATTTTTTTTCATATCAAAAACTGCCAAATATATTATTATATTATTATATATATATATTATTATAATTTATCAATACAAATGTAAATAACATAAAATAGATGTTTATATTTAGTTTTTTAGATTCAATTTTGTTTCAGATCCCAATAAAATTCAAAATGTCAAAAATTTAAAAATAGATCAATGGTTGCTATTTTATTTAATTCTTCTTATTCGATTGGTTGTAATGCAGAATGAAAAAAGGAAAAAATTGAAGTTCTACAAGAGAGATTTCCCCATTTTCAAGAATATATGATGAGCATATAAAACATTATTCTTATCGAGAGAAACTTCTCTCATGTTACAGTTAAATTATTCTCTTCAATATCGATACTTGTCGTTGGTTATTTATTTATTTTTCTTTCTTATTATGTACAACAACGATTCTACGATGAATATATCGAATTCACTATCTTTGCGTATAAATTCGTTCTCACATGATTCGACTCTGACTCATGCATCGCAATGTTTTCATATATGTATAATATACATACATAGAGGAACCGACAAGACGCTCGAAAGCGTAATCAATTAATATTACTTTTAAATTTTTATTGACATTTAACATTGAATGTTATTTTTATGACTATTTTGCACGAGTAAATATGTATAGAGTACGTAATACTGTTGCTTCGAAATCCGTGATGCGTCAAGCGTCCTCAACTCTATTTATATCCGGTGTCTTTCGATTATGGTATTATGGCTGCTCTAGAAAAAAAATTTAACGATAAAAAATTTAATGAATTCTCTATAATTGTCTTCTAATAATATTGCATTTAATGAAAATTACTAATAGATATTATTTTTCTAATTGAATGTTAAATGTGATGATTTTTTATCTTTATTCATATTACTATTTTTTTCGTTTACCATATATCTATTCAAATTAATCATTTCTTTTTTTTTTCTTTATTTATTCTTTTTTTTCTTTATTTATTTTATGATATATCATTGATCATCGCATAGAAATTCAATCGGAGCAAGACACCGGAATATAATGTTGAATTCTCATAGAATCCATAAAACAGCGATATTTTTGACGGAATTTTTGTATCGACTTAGTCGGAAATCTTTTGAAAGCGATGAAAATTGTGATCGGTGTTACACCTTGAATTAATCTTAAGCGTTAAATTCGATAGTTTGCTGTTGTTAACAATAACACGTAGAAAGATCCTTGAGATCAAATTCAGATGGCGATTTTGCATACATTATACGTATGTGCGCTCGTGTACGTGTATATGTACGTTTGTATATACGTGTGGTATTTGTGTGCCGAAATGCGAATATTCTTGTATATGTGTCGAATGTGCAGTGCGTCGTGAAAGAAACAACGATAATTCTAATTATTCACAAATTGAAAAGCGTTACGTAGCTACGTTTAGCGTAGCGCTTTTAGGTTAGATGCGTTTCTAGACTGAAAGTGTAAAAATCGATATTGCAGCAAAGATATATTCTGAGCAACATAATCGATGACTGATCGAATATTTTTACATTATGTAGTTTTACAAATTAATAAATTACTAGTGTATAATAATTGAGCGTATAAAAAGCGTGCCGTTTTTTAGTCAAGCTACGTATCACACTAGCGAGATCGAGCGACGAATTTTTACACGAGAATCAATCGATTTTTTTCGTGTTACGTTAAATTCGTCTAAATCCATCACATGAACATATATTGTATTTCTATTTGATGGTATGGCATTAAACACGGCGCACGAGACGACGCACGCACGCATGCATGCACGTATATACTTATGTCCATATACATACGCATCATATATATGTATATATATATATATA
>NW_006264083.1:25911-29751 GCF_000469605.1 Apis dorsata
TATGTGTGTACACCTAATTATCAGGTAGCACAAAAAATCAATTAGACTAACGTTTGTATATCGTAGATTGTATATTATACTGTTGCATAACAGTTGAAATGCAAAAACAAAAAAATATTACGATTTGGCATAAATCTGTTAGAAAAAAATAAATTCCCCCCTCCTTCAAAAGAAAAAATAAAAAAAACATGTTGAAACAATCTTATTCAATTGAAATCGAAAACCGAGCGAGTGTGTATGTATCTGATAAATGCCATGTGCAAAATTCATAGTGTTTAGCTGTTAAATAAATACATTCACTGTGCGTTTATAAACATATAAGTACATACATATGTTGTTCGATCGTCGCTCGATCGTGTTTAGTCAACTATTGTAATGTAAACGCGTTCTTGAGTGATTATATATGATTATACGCGATTATTTAGAAAATTAATCCAGTTAATTAGAAAAAAAGTGCCAAAAGTAAACGCGAATGGCGGATCGAATATGTTTTTCGGCTCCTGGATGTTTTTTTTCCTTTTTCTTTTTAGATTTTTTTTAGTTTTTTTCTTTTTTAATTTTTTATAGTTGCTTCGTTTAATAATTGTTTAAATTGCGATAAGACATGAAAAAGTTTTCGCACGATTCATTCAACAATAATGATCAGTGGCCAATTGAACTATAATGCATATAATATTATTGCAATTGCATATCTTTTTTTATTTTTCAAATTAACAATGAAAATAGATATATAATGATAAAATATAATCATTCTATATCGGGATTAATCTATCTGACGCCAAAGATTTATTGTTCAAACAATCTATTGCGAAATTTCTTATTTCTTTTTCTCACCTTTCTCCCTCTTCCTCTTCTTCCCCTGTTTCTTCCTCTTCTTTTTTCCCTTTTCTTCTGTTTTTCTTCTTCTCGCTTTCTTCTGTTTTTTTATATAGATAGAACACATGTTAATTCCAAAATCTATTTTAAATTCAATCAACAAATGTATTATATATTGTATATTACATAGTGTACAAATTAATTCAAATTGGATGCGAATTGGGCCTTATACCATGGATTACCTCAATCATAAGCAACTTGCCAGTCAAGTTCTAGTTTGCGACTACAATAAAACAAACGTTAATAAGATTTTAAACCAATTTCATAAAAACAACTCATTCTTCAATGTTTAACAAATATAACAAATCAAATGTGAAATTGAAATTAGATGTTCATTTTGCATTATTGTTATGTTTATGCATGATATGATTTGTCATTATCTGATAATAAATTGAGAGTAAGAATGGCATTATTCAATCAAGAATAAATCAAAACATGGAATCAAATTGATATTAGAACACTGCGTAAAACGCGATTACTGCCTTTTCTTAAATTTTCGATCTTTCGTTCGACCAAATTATTAAAAAAAGTGGAATTTTCTGTTCTTCCTTTTATTATTTCATAATCATTTTTTTCAATATTCATTCGCATGATTGTGTGAAAAAAACTTATTGATTTTTCTTTCAGGTTTAGTATTTATTATATATGCATATCTTTCAATTTTCAAATTGACAAATTCTAATTATATGTATAAGTTATTTGATTAATATATGAATTAGCTTTTGTTAAAAGTTTTAAATGGACAAAAAAAGAGTTGAAAAATAAGGAAAAGGTGAGAAGCTTGATTTCATTCAAATAAAACAATTTGAAAAATTGTTATTAGGGAAGAGAATATTTAGAAACATAAATGTTAGATAGAAAACATAGTAAATATAAAATGATATATGATCCTTGATCATATTTCATCTCTTCGAAACAAAAGAGGAAATTTTTGTGACAATGTATTATTTGATATGTTGTGCGTTAGAATATACAGTGAAAATATATGCGTAGAAATGATAGATAAAATAAACAAAATTCTATTGATCAAGTCAAAGAAGTAAGCGCAAATATAAGAATATAAAAAGAAAAAAAAAGAAGAAAAAAGAAGGTAAAACAAAAACGAACAAATGATAGAGAGAAATTTCACGATCGATTATATCCTATCCTTGTAAATACATGATATATTTTTTAACTTTTTTTGCTTGTTATATATACACAGAATTGTTCTATTAAGAAGAAAATTAAGAAGAAAAATGGAAAAAAGAAGGAAGATGAATAGAGCAAGATATTAAAAAATTTTTTTTAATAAATACTATGTATTTACAAATGATAGAAAACAAAAGGAGGGGGGAGGAAAGAAGAGGGGAGGGGAGGATATATAACAAACGAAAAAAGAAACGAACTCCGTTTGAAATATAATTGCAGTTTCGCGATGATGCATATCATTCATTGTCGAAAATCGCATGAACAGATCCGCATAGTTAGATTTGCTTAACAAGATATTTGCATTAGTCAAATTCTTGTAGATAAGTTCGTGAAATACTATTTTGATCATACAGATTTAATGCACTATCATTTACTTATTGTTGTATTGCTTATTTATATATTATATTTTATCGATCAAATCTCATAAATCCTTAATGAATATGTTATTTGCTTCATATCTCATTCTTTCATCTCGAGTCTAATAATCGACTCAGTCTTATCTACGTATCTATTTTATTCTATTATTTTATTCTTTCCTTGCCAACCCAAGAATGAAATACATCCATTAACTTTTTAGCTATAAATTCGATATCGCTATGTGTTTTCTTCGAAATATTGTTTTATAAATATTAATATCGTTGATAAATTGATCGAACGGAGATATTTATTTCCTGAATATTGTTTTATGCTCGACATACGTTGTATATCCGAATAAAGAGAATTTCGTTTGAGAAATGAATTTTTTATTAAATTTTATTTCCCTTTTATTTTTTATGAAACATTTATATAGTATTCATTTTGACAAATGATATTTGATCGGATTAAGAAGACATGCTGATTACATTGGTACGTTCAAGAAGCTGAGTGACTGTTGATGCTAATTTATATGTAATCTGTTTCGTTAACAATCGAGTCTTGATTCCAGCTGTATGTAATGCCAGTTGATAGAGATCGGCATAGTACTATACATAAAAAAAAAAAAAAGACAAAAGATAAGTATAAAATAAAAGAATTCATTTATTGAAACAAATTGGAATTGCAGGAATTGTATGATAGTGGGATTAAAAGCTTATGTCTCAAGAATTATAGTTCGTCAATGAGATATTAACAAAAATATTTAATTTTATTGTGTATTATATTTAATGTAAAAGAAATTAGTGATGAATATATGGTAGATATACAAATGCCTAGTGCAGCTGTTGAATAAAAGATAAAGATAATCTTTAAGATTATCACTTTGTCTCTAGAAGAGACAAGCCGACATCACTGAAAAAACAGATTTTAAGTAATAGATTAATTATTAACAGTTATGATCTTGAATTATTGCAATAGATCAGAAATCTCATTTTTTTATTCTTTGTTGTTAGAAGAAAGATAAATTGTACTATTTTTATATTATATATATATATATATATAACATTTTATAAGCGTTATTATATTGAAATAAGTAATAATATATAATAATACATAATATTTTATACAATAGTTATTTTAATATATAATATATAGTCAATAATATCGATTCGATATTATAAATATTAGATAACAATAGATTATAACAATGAATCGGTATTATTCGTCATTTAAAAATAGAATTTTTTAAATACGTTTCGCTACTGCATCTTGTGATTATTAGACCATTTATACTCTATTCGTCATAATTGGATGTATATAAGCAATGCTCGTTTAGAAAATTTTATTTCTATATCTTTCAATTGATGATTCGTAAGCTACATGTGACTCCTCTATTTACTCCTCCTTCCCCCCCCCCCCCCC
>NW_006264083.1:29940-38287 GCF_000469605.1 Apis dorsata
AGTAAAAAAGCAAGAGGAAAAAGTTGCTCACACTTGAACTTGAAATCATCAAAAGAAGAAAAAGAAAAAACAATGATATTAAAATCAAATGATAAATTAAACTAGAAAAAACAAATATCTAGAATTATTTGAATTGTTATCTGTTATTATTTTTAAATTTCAGTATAATATACTATACAATGTATATAAATATTGTGTAACTATGTAATGTATTTAAAAAAAAATTATTTTTAATTAATTATGCAAATTGAAATCTATATAAAAAAACTATAATTCATAAAGAATTAAATTTTTAATGATTTATTTATTATTTTGGACAATTTTTATATTTATTTTGGACATATTTTATATTTTGGATATCATTCATTACAATGTGTTATAGAAATAATAGATAAGTAGTCATATCGTATTGCCATATATTACAAAATATATATATATATAATAGCATATATAAACAAAATTCAATCATATCAAAAATTTTTTTTATTAATATCTTGGAAATAAAGAAAGACTCATAAAGACTCGAAGCTAAAATTCTATATTTTTCTTTTCCCTTTTCTTTTTGCCTCAAAATTTGCTTTTTCGGTCAAGAAATGCGTACCGCATTTTATTCAAACTAAATTATACAATAATCGAAATAATTTTACTCGAAAAAAATTAATGAATAAACATAATTAATGAATAAAATTAATGAATAAAATATTGCAGTAGTAAAAGAAGAAAAGTATAATATTTATACTTTTTAATAGATATTTAATAGATTTTTAATAGAT
The DNA here is from genome assembly GCF_000469605.1 of Apis dorsata. NCBI lineage: Eukaryota > Metazoa > Arthropoda > Insecta > Hymenoptera > Apidae > Apis > Apis dorsata. Next base: position 30,714 of record NW_006264083.1, read on the forward strand.
ATAAGATATGATAATAATGTAATGTAATTAAAATGTAGATATTAAATTTCAACTATTATTTCTTTCTGTTTAGTGATTTCATATCAAAATAAGATATTATTATAAACATGTAAATAAGAAATAAAATTTTTCAATTAATGCACTTATGAAAATCAATTAATTCAAGTATTATTAGTGATTTTTTTATATGAGAATAATTTAAAAAAGCAAGTTTGTGTTAAAAAAATATCATAATCTAAAATCTTATAAAAAATGATGATTAAATAAAAAATACAACGATTTATCTATGGATTTAAATAAAATGTTGTTTATATAAATTGTTTTATTAATATTCTGGAATTTAAAACTTATTCAAGATAAGTGTTTATTAAATAAGTTACATAATTTTATATAAGTATATATATAATATTATAGATACTATTAATCTTTATATCAATTTTCATATGAATAATTTGCGTTGAAGAAATATTTATTATATTCTTTATCATATATTTGTATTTGTAAATTTTTTAATATCTTTAATGCATTCAGCTATCTTTTATTTTTTTCTACTTTTTACAATATTATTACAATATTATTATTATATTAACGATTTTATTTTTATTGATGGATAATCAAATTACTTTTTGAATTATTTGGATTAGATCTTATATTTTCAATGTATTCAAATTTTTTAAAAGATATTTTACAATTTAATTTCTTATTGATTATTGAATTAAAGTTATTTAGATTCAAAATGTTGTTAACGATAGTTTTTCTATAGTTTGCAGTATTTTAGCTTTAAGTGATGTTCTTTTTAATTTCTAATTCATTTTTGATTCTATTATTATATAATTGTTTCTTAAAATTTGAAAAAAGTTTTTGTATTGTTTTGAATTGAATTTTTTTTTTTAAAAATGAAAAAAAAATCAATACTTATGTTTTTTCATTTATGATTTTGCATTTTTCTACTATTGCTATTGTTATTTGCATATGTAATAATCATATATATATCATATGTATTGTATAGATATTTTATGTAATATTTAATGCTATTTTTAATAATAATGGTTCTTTCATATCTCCCATATCCTAATGGATGTTTTGTATCATATATACTATAATGAGATTTTAAAATGAATTTCCGAAATTACCATCAATATTTTATTTAAATTATCATCAAAATAAATAAAAAATCATGTAAATAAATATTTTTCTTTTTACTATATAATATAATTTTATATTATAACAATAATAATAACATTATAATAATATAAATTTTTTCTGTTATTATTCTGTTATTATTGTTATTCTTATTATTCCATATTACTTTGATTAAGCAATCTATTATTTATTATGATTGATAATGTAAATAATTCTATCATAAAAATTATTTATTATTTATCATAAACTTTACATTTTTTATGGATTAAATTAATAATAATTTTAATTCTGTATATTTCCGAAATGATTAAGTGGTTGATGAAAATTCAATTCTATTATTATAATATTATGTTCAACAATTTATTATATATATTATATAAGTTATGTATCTGTTATACTTCAATAAATTCTATTACTTATAAAGATTGAAAGTGATTAAATAAAAGAATTAGTATTAGATTAGTTATTGTTATTACTAAATTATTGTGTTTGTTTTCTATTTGAAATTATTCAATTTTTAAAGGAAAGAAAGAAATTTTTGTTGTATCTGTTTTTACACTTTTGTGATTGCAAGACATTTTCTTTCGCTATTTAGTTACTGTTTAATGTTTTGTCGCTTTTAATTATATTTTTAATTCGTTTTTTAATCGAATTAAAATGAATGAATCGTTTTGTTATTTCGATTACATTAATGATGACAATTGGATTGTTATCTATTAATAAAATATTTTATATATTACTTGTAAGTAGCCAATTTTACATTAGCCATGTTTATGTTTGTATATGATTTACAATGGTATCTATTCTTTTATATCTTTTTAGTTGAGTTTACCAGAAAATTTATCAATTATTTAATTAATCAAAAAATTAATCTAAATATTCTATATAATTCTATATATTTGCATGTTGCATTCCATATGCTATTTGCATATAATCCAACCATGTGAACTCTAATCATCATATTCTAAATTTTCATCTTTTAAATTTTCGTTTTTTTACATTAAATATTTTTTTATCTCATTATCAGTTTTGTTCACTTAAAAATGATGAATAAGTACAAAAGCGAGTCCTTTATCATTATTTTCCTCATGATTATACGAATTATCATAGAAATCATTGTATTTTCTATAATTTTGTATACTTAAATTTAATTAAATAAAAATAAAACATCATTTTAAAAACATATCGGCATCTAATAGTTGTTTTCAATTTTGAGTTGTATTGACAGTGTTTTAAATTTGCTTTTGTATTATTAAATACATAGATACATACTTACATGCCAATATATACATATATACAAATTATGAACGAATAAGAAATTTATTTTGTCTATTTGATAGTTTAACAAAAATTAGAAAAAGACTTATTATTAAGAATGTAATATCACTCAATTCATTTTTTTTTCAATTCTAATAATAATGAATTTGGACATTTCATGAATTCTTTGAAAAATAAAATAATAAAACATAATATTAATATCGCTATTATTGTAACTTTGATTATTATAATTATTATAATTCATTTTGTAATCATTCACAAATTAATTGAAACGTATAGAACAACAAGTAAAACGATTATATTGTATCAATTGCATTATATACACAGTCATATATATATATATATATATATATATATATTCATATATAAACAGAATGAAATAAAATAATACTAATTTTTATCGAAAATATATCAAAAACTATAAATTTGTAATCATTGTAATTTGAGACATAAGCTTTCTATCAAACTATCATATATCTTTTAATTCCTTATTTCAATAAGTAAAATTATATCGAAACTTTTATTTTCTCGATAAATATTTAGAAAACGATCATCATATATATAATATAAATACAATAAATACAAATATAATATCTGTAATATATTATACAATAAAAATATTATATCAACATACTTATATCAACAACTTTTTTTTATATATGCAATCTTCGCTCTTAATTTTAGATATATTTATAAAAAATTGTATATATTATTGTTACATTGAATTTCATTTATATATCTAATAACGTATGGTTTATTATGTGCACCACGTCATTTATCTACTATTTCTATAATACTGCAGTAGTTAGTATCTAAAATATATAAAGAATGAACCAGTCAAAAAACTATGTCCTCATAATAGACTTGAAATATTTTAATTCTAATATTTAGAATGCAAAAATTAAATATAAAACAAGACTAATTTTAGTTATTAATATAATGAATTAGAGAATGTACGATAATTCGATTGAAAATTTAAAATTAACTATCTTAAGCATTATAATGTTTTATAATTATATTATAATTATAATCGTTGAAAATTCATAATTTCTAAAATTAACAAAAATTATTACTATTACAGAATTTTGTTTATATATATGCATCCAATGTATATATCAATGTGGGATTGCTGTTTATTTTTATAAATATATTATACTATATTTAAAATGTATAATGGATGAACTAATATAACTTATTAATATAACTATTTATAATTAATATTTATCTATGCACAGATTGGATATTCTATGTTTTTTGAATGCAAGAATAGAATAAAATAATCTTTAGGAAATTGAAATTACTATGACTATTATTATATATTAAATTATTTAATATACGATTGATTTCACTATTATTATAATTTCAATTATTCAAGGATTGTTATATATTTCATTTTCATATTTTGCAAATCCATTGGTGATATTATTAGGTGTGCAAATAAGTTCTTTCTCCTTTTTTTCCAAATTCAAGATTTTATTAATAAATATAATCATCATATTCATCATGTAATATTGTATTCATCCTCATTCTCTATAATCATTTGGTGACTAAATTATAAATTCTAGCCCTGAAGAATGACGGCTGCTTGCTAGTTATGAAATCACCAATATATTTTTGGATATCTTCTACTGAATTGAAATGCTTCTCCGACAATTGGTATTGCAGATTCTGAAAAAAATGGTCCTCTGACGGAGCCAAGTCTGGAAAGTGCCGCATGTGGCAGAACTTCCTATCCTATACATAAATTGTGTTTCCTTTTATAGTTGAGCATTATCAGATTGCGAAATCACGTGACTTGTTTCTTATTTAATAAACATTTCTATCCTAGCTGATCATTTACATTCATTAATTGATAATATTCAGTTGTTTTTCCGGGTGGAAGCAATTCATAATGGATTCCTCGGAAATCTCAACAAAACTTTTTTGCAATGCAAATTCAATTTTACGACTGAAGTTGACGGGTACAGGATTAATCCATGATTTCTGTCGATTGTCATATAATATTATATCATATAATATCATATAATATAATATTTTTCATTACCAGTAATAATTTTGTGAAAACTTTTCCTTTTTGCCATGGAAGCAAGACAATAGAAATCTCGAGTCTGTTTTTCTTATTCATTTCGCTTAATTCGTGAGACTTATTACTCTAACTTCTGAATCTTATCCAATTGTTTTAGTCGGATAGATAAAACAATACTTGTCTGGTGACTCCCAATCTTTCTGTCAATTCTTCTTGCATCTTCATCGGATTTTCGTTGAGCAATTCCTTTAACTCACTATCATCAAACTTTCTCGGTGCATTTGAAGAATCGTCGTCTTCTAAATTAAAATTTCCGGCTTTAAATCTTTAGTACCACTTTTTGCATATTCTGTAAGATACAGCATTCTCTTCTACAGTGCCGCACAAACGATCAGTACTTTCAACAGCTGATTTCCTAAATGGAATGCAAAAAGTAAGCAATGACGTAAATAATGCTTCTCGTATATTGCTTGAAATTGTTGCATAAACTCTTAGAGCGCTTATTACAACTTTTCTTAAAAACAAAAGAAGCTCTTTCAAATGGCACCACAAACGGAAAGTAATTCGAATTTAATCAGAAATTATGATCATAGAAAAAGGAAAAGGAACTTATTTGCACATCTAATAATTCAGTTTATACATTTTAAATCATCGATGATATGTTTATAAATAAGCAATCGCATATTGACATACATTTTGTCATGAGCATGAACATATACTATGAATTTAGATAACAATTCTTGAGATAGAATTCGATTGAATTATTATGCTTTTCGATTCGTTATTCGTATTATAATAATAATTATAATATAATAATATTAAATATAATATTCGTATAATAATAATTAAATAAATAAAGTAATGCGAAAAACAAAGTGACCAAAAATATTATTATCATTTATCGATCATACAAGGATTGTTTTATATTTTATTTAAATTTTTTCCATAAATTTAAATAAATATTAAATATAATTATATTAATTTGCTTATTATTATATATTTTGTTAACTTATATATATATGAATGCTGGTTGTTTAATATGTTTATATAAATAATTCATTAAATAAGATTTGCACTCATTGTCATGAACGTACATAATCGAAATTCATTATCATAAACGTACATAATCGAAATTCAATGTATTAAAAACAAACTAACTCAAACATTAAAGCCAAGCAGCAATTATATATATTGAAAAAAGTTGTTAAAAATTGTTATTCTTTATAATATATTTAAAATTGAAAATGACAATCACTTTCTAAATAATCATTATTTTTTCTTTACCTTAGTATCTTGATCCTCGAACGGTAAATCGGAAAATTCAGAACTGACTTCAGTACAACGTATACGCATAGTTCGTGAAGGTGTCACCAAAAGCGTCAGATTTGTACGCTGAAAAAAAATATAGTAAGTAATTAATCTCAATTTGAAAACAATATTTGAACAATTCTTTCTGAACAATAGTCAAAGAATAATCGACTTTTCTTTACCTCTTTAGCAATACAACCATGTGCTTCTTTGAATTGTAAAACTATTTCTCGAAAGTCTCGAGTCGCATTCCATCGTGACCACGAAAAAATATAAGAAGTAGACAAAAGAGCCATACACTCTCTTAAGTGTTTCTCTGCAATCGGGTGTTTTATTGGGAGTCCTTTCAAATAACTGGCAGCATCTCGTTCCGGAAAAAGATCACATCCAACCTGTTGTAACCGCTGTGAGCAGCTTTTGCATTACTTACTGTCAATTATTTGATTATCGCGAGAAGATAAATAGAAATATATGATTTAAGTCGAAGAAAAATTCAAAATGAATTATCACATACCTCGATTAAGTATTCTAATTCGAAATATTCACCGAGAATTTCTTCAAGCGGTGTAGACGTGGTACCGGTGAATGATTTTAAACAAACTTGATCTTCCTGTATAAATAAAATTGATTTGCAATATAAATAAAAAAATATTAGATAATCAAATAAAAAAATTTCGCATTTAAATTTTAAGTTTCAATTGGGGAAAGTACCCTGATAAGAAATTCAGCTTGAACTATAGCAGCTGTAATAGTGAGAATTACTCCAATGTGAACACAGCCACTTTTTTTCGTTTCTGGTTTTAATTCCCAACTTTGAAATGGAAGATTTGCGTATTTATATCCAGCTAATCCATGAATACCCAATCTTCCAGTTCTGAAAGCAATTGTTTGTTTCTCTTCATTGTATTTAATATCGTGAATATCTTTTGTTGACCATATCCTTTTTTCTGGTAACCAATGAGCGACTACTGGTGGTTCAAACCAGAAAATCGACTCTGGTAATCTGTCAGAAGAACAAGACAAACAGCAACAACAATTTCTATTAACAAATTTTTAGAACAAGATTGTGTTAATAGAAATATATAAGAAAGGAAATTTCGCGCAAACTAACTTGAGGGTAAGCAAGATTAATGCATCCATTGCCACTTCTAAAGCTTTCATTTCAGCCTCGATAATTTCCGGCGTTCTTTCAGAATCTGGATCTGACCGAGGTGTTTCATATGGTTTATAAAATGGCACAAATTTTGGTTCTTTCGGTAACTCAACTGTAAAAATGAATATGGTTTCATTTTCGATTCGAAATTATGTTTTTGTTACTAATATGTCATTATGATTTAAAACCAGCTATTTATATATGTATATTTTAGCAGATATGAGACACAACATTGATTTATAGGCATTAACATTAAATTAACTAATATTAAATATTGAAACTATATAAAAAGGCTATAATAACTTCAATATTAAGGATATTTTGGAGGATCAATTCTAAAGACTAAAACAAAAATATAATTTATATAAAAAAAATATTAGTTAAATTTTATTATAACCTAAAATTAAACAATTAAATTTCTTTCAGATAAATTAATATAGATCTATGTCTGTCATATCAAAACCTGATCTGACAGAATCAATGCTCTGAGTTAAAGCATAAAAACAAAAAACATTTGACATTTTGCAAATAAAAAATAGAGATAAATAGAATTTATTTATTTTTCTGCAATTAATTATTTTTCTCCAATTAATTATTATTGATAATAATAAGTATAAAACCTAAAAAATTTATAATAGTAATTAATTTTTTATTAATTATATATAT
>NW_006264083.1:38684-55131 GCF_000469605.1 Apis dorsata
AGTTTCGAAAGCAACTGACAGTACTCATTATATTGGTATTGTTTACATTGATAGTTAAATAACCTAATATATTTGATAGGTATTATTTTTAAGCTAAGTTAAGTTGAGTTAAGAATTTGAATATCAAAAATTAGTTTTTTAAAGAAAAATAAAATAGGCAGGGTTGTAATTTCAAAATGAAAAATTTTAATCCAAATAACATGAATTTACAAAGAAGAGATATCAAATCAAAACAATCGATTAATGAACAACATCAATGTTACAACAGCAGTATACAGTATGCGAAGAACAAAGAAAAATTAGAATATGATGCTATTAATAAAGTTACAAAGTTCTTCTGATAATAATAAAGATATTGTTGTTGCAGGTTTTACCAATGGTTGGAATATTCAATTTAAGTCACAACCACCAACAGTCCTGATTTAAACATTTTTGATTTGGAGTTTTTTAATTTTATTTAATCACTACAACATGAATCTTCCCCAAACACAATTGATGAATTGATTGAATGTGTTCAAGATGCATTTAATAAATTAGACAGAAATACTCTTGATAACGTTTTTGTTGTTATTAAATGTCACTTTAACTAAATTTGGATTACACTAAAATTATTTATGTTTAGTTATATTATGATAATAAAATGAATTTAATATTTTTTTTTATTATTTTACTTTTATTTTATTTAATTTTTTCACAAATGTATATCATATTTTCGAACAGAGGAATAATTTTATATAATATATAATATTATATAATTTTATTTTATTATTAATTTTATAAGTATTCAATATCTTTTTATTTTTTATTTTTATAAATAATTATTATTTACTATTTTATTCTTTCATTTTTGATTAAGTTTAATTAATTCTTATATCTTTTATTTTTATATCACATCATTATTCTTTATATGTCTCATTCTATATATATATCTTATTCTTTATATCATTAATCAATTCATTAATCTCATTTATTTTTTAATTAATCACTTTCATATCATATACATATATTAACATATACATATATTAACTAATTATATCTTTATTTTTTACATTTTTAAGGAACAACGAGTAAAAATTCTCGAGAAACTCTAAAAAACTCGAGAAAATGTTCTCAACAATACATGTCAAGATCATCAGATCAAGATTATCAGAACAACCTAAATAATTATTATGATAAATATTTCTTTCATAATTTAATAATAATTAAATAATTAATAAAACAATAACTATGCAAGATCTATATTTTATCAAAATTTCTTAATACAGTTAATTAGAGATTTTTGAAATTATAATTAAATTCAATATTTAACAACCAGAGTTGTGTGAAAGAAATATCAAAGATTACCATATACTTTAAATATAATTTTAAACATAATTACTTAAACAAAAGAAAGAAAAGAAATAAATTATTTTTATAATATTCAAAATAAAATATATCACTTGAGTTTATTTAGAAAATTATTTTAAAAAATATTGTATTATAATATATCACTAACAATAATAAAAATAATAAAAATGTATAATAATCATGTTTCTTATTCATATTAAAATATAAATATCATATAAATCATTATATAATTTTTCTTTCGATTTTTAATTACAAAATTGATAAAATGAAATTTAAAAATAGCCTTAATGCAAAAAATTAATTTTTTTTTTAAAATGAACGAATCCTATTTTTATTTGCAACTATCTAATAATATTGTAATATTGCTCATTAAGGATTGACTTATGAAGCAATTAATTTGAATTTCATTTTTCAATAACTTTAACATTTTTAATAGTTTAGATTTTCAACAATTTAGCTTTCTTTATATATGAATAATTTATTCACTCATATTATGATTTTCTAAACTTTCAATGGAGAGAAATAGTTAAAGAAAAAAAATAATTAATAATAAATAGTTAAATAAGAATGCTGAATCTTACTAGAAATCTTACTAGAATCTAATTCTCAGTATAATTTTGTTATATAGAAATTCTGTAACAGGTTAAACATAAAATTTAGATCAACAAAATCGAATATTTAGAATATCAAGAATTTAATTAATTTCATAACAGAAAAAATCCAAATTAGTATTTCTTTCAAATATAGTAAATTTACCATTCTATGCCTAAAAAATTATAGTAAATATACCGAATCTCTTATTAGCCAAAAAAAAGAATAGAAATATTATACAATATTACACATGATTAGACGATCCTTAATTTAATCAATGTGGGAAAATATGCTCATCGAAATGGATATATTTTATTGTATATAGAATACACACATAGGAAAATCTTCATTTATTAGCAAAAGATTGATTCAATATTTGGCAATAATTTTATTTGGTATAATTGGAAAAATCTGATGTTAAGTGTTAGAAACAATGATAACTAATTTGCTAAATTTTGGAAATAAAAAATTTTGGAAATATCCGCAAGACTTGAGTAAAAACAAGATTATTGTAAATCTCATTTCTTAAAAAACTTGCAAATTACAAATAGACGTTTATATGGTCAGTATATAATTTTGTGATGTGTTGCAATTAGACTCACGTGAACATATCGAAAAATGATTATAATCTTTTAAGATAAAATTAGCTGAACAATCGGAATTATTAGTAAATGGTAAATTGCAAAATACATTCATCAGAAAAGACATCCTTTGCTGAACGAATTGTCTTCAAACATCTAATTATAGAAATAGTAATAAAACACAAGTACATTAGATTATTATATGTGAGATGACAACAAATAATAATATTGTTGTACGAGCGATATTGATATATAATTTACAAATTCTCAGTGAAGCAAATAGTAGGAAAAGATATTATTTATGTAAGATAAAATAAGACCTCGAACTTCAGAGTAAATCAGATACATATGACCTGTAGCAAAATTGTAATGAAATTTTATTTATTTATTTACATTTTTTATATTTTACTTTATCATGAAAATTTATTATAGATATTATATATAGATATTATAGAATTAACGAATTATTTATTGTTGAAGCATTTTTAAATTGGAGATTCATAGTTTATAGAAAATTTATATTATATTATATTATATTATATAGGACAATATATTCGAATAACAAAATAATTTTATACGTATAGAAACGCAAAATAAACTGAACTAGATGTGCTTTTGAAGCAGCATAACATGAATTAGAAAGATACAACACAGAATAACATTTACATTATGGTATGCACCATATTTGATTGAATTGTGGAAAAATGCAATGAAATTCTCAAAATATCATTTACGTTACATTGTTGGCGAATGAAAATTAAATGTTCGAAGAATTATATATTTTGCAGATTCAAATAGAGTTCTGTTTGAATTCTCATTTATTTATTTCCGTGTTATCTGATGATTTAAATTTTTCAAAATTATTTCTTAATCGGCAATATATATCGAAAAACAATTTGTGAAAAATCAAAATGAATTATTTAGATATCAACTAATTCAAAAAATGTTCAAATTCAAGCATTTCTGATAGCATTGAAATAAAGAATATATATCTATATATATAATAGCATTCTAACTCATCTATATATATAGCAAAGAAACAAGTGGCACATTTTAATAATACACATCTTAATTTTATTAATACACATCTTATAAAAAAATGAGTAACAAGAAAAAAACCTATCTTCTCTATAATGGTAGATAGAATCATAGAACTATAATAGCGAACAAATAATATTCCATTTCCAGTAATTTGAATGACGGAGATTAAAATCAATTATATAAAAAAATTAAATAAAAACTTTAGAAAATTAGAATTAGTATATATTTTAATATCAACGTTAATCAATATTCGTAAAATCAATTGAAAATTTAGTCATAAAATCAATTAAAAAATCAATTATATATTTAGTCATAAAAAATACTAGCTCTATATTATTTTAGTATAGTATATAATTAGTATTGAAGTCGCTAGCGATTTTAAAGCGAGCAAGCTGTTGACAAAAATGCATAAAAACAAAAATTAGGATTGACTTATGAAGTGGTCAATCGTCAATTGCTTGAATTTCACTTCTCAATAACTTTAGCATTTTCAACAGTTTAGATTTCTTACAAGTTTTGGTTTTGGTACAAGGTTTTTAATAATAATGAAATGAATAATAAATTATAAATACATTATTCTAAATTCTCAATTATTCTCAATTATTCGAGAAACTAAGATACAATAGCAATGGCCAATTTATAAGTTACATTTATGCACCATATCTTGCGACTAAAATAATTATTAAAGATTTTGATCTCTATGCATTGCGATTTATCTTTTGAGAATCCATTGTTGGAAATTACTCTCCAATTAACTATTGATTTTTTTTCCTTTTTAATTGTTATTATTTTTTTTTTTTTGCCAAAAATATTAATTGCAAGAAGAACCAAAATTCATAAGAGTTTCCAAAAAATCAAATTTCAGAATATAATCGTCACAAGACACAAGACAATTAATCGTCACAGAAGTCAGAAAGATTTAATATAAATTAAATCACAATGAAAAACTGCGGAATTCAATCAATCATCAAAATCACAAAAATTAAATTAATTATTATTAAGTTCAATTAAAATTCACAATATAAAAATGTAATATAATCATAAGTGGTTTTTTGAGCGATAATATTCAATTGAAACACTCACTTTACAATCTCAAAATCACACTTTGTTGGACTTTAATATTGTTTATATGAATAATTGCTGAACAATACTACTCTAAATAGTGATAGTGATATGTACATAAACTCACGAGTTGTCAAGTAAGTATCTTTTCCAAGATCCTTCGGTTGCGGTGGTTGATAGAGAATATCCACGCGAAATACTCCACCGAGAATTCTATATTTTCGCAAGTTCACTTCCGTTTTTTCGCATCGAGTGAATAATAGTTTTTTGCTTTCTAACATAGCTTTTTCTACGAACAAAATATTCTATATTCGCATAATTTTAATTTTTTAAATGAGAATTAAACGAAATTTACATTATATGAGAATTAAACTGAAAGCTGTACCTTCTCTTTCAAGAATGATCTCATTTGGGGTGGGTAAATAAGGTAATAATTCCGATTTTGAAGGTAATATTGAAGTCAACATGGATTCAAATTCTGTTTGGTGATCTTTCGGCGAAGATTTTTTTTGCTTTTTAGCACGTTTTCTCTTATCGATTCGCGGTACTGAAGGATACTCTAACTTCTCGAGTATTGCTTTTTTCTCTTCTAATCGCAAACGTCGTCCTTCTGCTTGTTCTTCGCTTATTCGAATTTTTTCATCATATTCTTTTACTGAATATTCAAAAAGACCTAATAAAAGAAAAAAAAAACGAAAAAAAGAATTAAATTATAAACAATGTCGATAAATCGATAATCTGAATGAAAAATTAGTATAGAATATAGAATGATATACAACACACCGAGAGCAGGATTCCACAAATCGAATAATTCTGGAAGTTTGGATATCCAATAAGAATTCGATCCAATCGAATAATGATCGTAAGCAAGCCATAGACCTCTAATCGCCATACGATGACAATCTATGTTGCTTGGCATTTTAATTCTCAACTTTATTTCTTTGAATTCTATTTCAATGCATTTTCTATTGAGCAAAATGTGAATTATATTAGACTTAATAATAGCTTAATAACACTAAGAATTAAATTGAAGAAAGTATATACCCAACTACGGGAAGTACCGATAATCGATCTCTTTCCATTACTTGTGGTTTCATTCCTATTGGTAATGTGATCGGAGCCCAAACACAACATATTGCTTTATTCATAGTTCGAACGTATCTAGTTGTTTTTGTATTTTCTCTAGTCATATTTGTCTCAATGTTACGTAACATACGATAACATGCAAGATCTATCCATCGTTGCAGCTTTAACCGAAGTTGGGCAGCAATCTATGCATTAATCACATGAACATTTTACGGAAGAAAGTAAAAGAAGAAATGACAAAATTTTATCAAGAATTACCGTTTCGTATTCAGTCACATATTCTTTTGTAATTAACGTGGAAAAGCGAATAATTTTATCAAGTTTATTCAATAACTGAAATGCCATATTATAATTAATCGTAATTATAAATTAAAAGCTGAAATATATACATATTACTTACGTGTATGATTACTCGACATTTTTCCTCTATTGTATCCATAGTTGCAAGTTCATCTTCCAATGACCAAAGAAACAAAAAAGTATTCATGTCAGATAGCAATCCAGGATTCGGAAGACCATCACAAGTCATATATCGAACCCACTAAAATTCATTGACAGAAATAGATAGAAATGATGATAATTTTTAATAATTATCTAACAAAGAAAAATAAAATACAATATGACCCAAACATCATATTGAATTAAAATTTTAAAGAAGTGAGAAGAAGAATAAAATCATACCATTCAAAAGTTTAGTTTCAGCTAATTTCTGACATAATAATAAAAATTTTTTTATCGCATTGAATATTGCATATATTATAGATAGATGAAAATAATTATTTACTATTTATATAAATAATTATTATAATTATTTAAATATGCTTTCTAAAACTTATTAACTTATAACTATACAGTTTTTAATTGTCAATCAAAATTAAAAATGTAATATAATATATGTAACATAGTAGTAATATGTTAGTTAATATAAGTTATATATATGTAACATAGTAGTAAGTTAATATAAGTAGTAAATTAATATAAGTTGTGACAAATTTAACTTATGACAAATTTTATTTAATTTTTAAACAATTTTATTTAATTTTTAGATAAACTATTCGAATTATTCGAGCATTTCTGAGAACAAGTTCTTTTTTTTGAATTTTCTTTTATCATAAATATTGATTATCTAAATTGATAGATAAATCAATACATTATACATATAAATTATTATAGATTATTATTTAAATTGTTTTTATCACATAAATTAATCTAAATTATTACTTCTCTATTAATTATTCTATTATTATTTTATAATTAACTTCTATTAATTAATCTATTAAATTTATTAATTAGATTTCTTTACTTTGAAGATATAATTTTATTGATCTTCATTTATTTTTAGTTGTTGTTTGAAAATTCCAGTTTTAGAATCAAAAAAATTGATGATAAATTAATTTATTGACAAATATTGATATTTCAAACAATTGTAAACTTTTTAATAATTAAAATAAATCATTATTCTCCAAGTAATATATTTCTTGATTATTAAAATTAATGCATGACGATTTCTCTTGTTTTTGAGACATATCTTTAAATTAAATTCTTGAATCTCTGTTTCTAAAATCCCAAAAATCCATCTATTTTTAGCAATGTAATCTCTTTTATATTTTTAATAATCAAATTTCATTTCATGAATTTTAATTATTTTTATCATTGTTAATTATTTTTTCTATGATTAGCAGAAATTTGTTTACAATAAAAATTTGCAATTGTTTTTCAGGAAACATTAAATCTAAACTCTTCATTTCATTTAGAACATTTCCAATTCTCTTAAAAAATAATTTTAAATCTTAAAAGGTTTCATGGAGATTATGATATTCAAATTATGTTGTTATTTTATTTGTCATGAATCGTATAGAATGTTTAAAACATCACTATTGTATGCATGTATTGCCATTTTTTGTTATTAAAACTTTATAAAAACTTTCCGTGAGTCTCATGAGATATTAGGGTGTCCCATAAATCTTTTTTTTTAATACGAAATGAATATATGATATTTGTTATTTACGGTTGATTTATTGCGTTATATATGAACTATTCTGCTTTAGTACTTTCTTATATTTCTCAACAAGTCTTATTATTCTCTTCCAAAATTTTTGAAGCTTATTTGCAAAATATTCCTCGAGGTGTGTTTTTATTTCGCTTATTGGAATCATTTATCATGGAAAGAATTTTTTAATGACAAGAACAAATAATAGTCAGATAGAGTAAGATCTGGGAAAATACGAAATAGAACATTCTAATCAAATTTTAACAGTTTTTTCTTATAGCCAATGCAATATGTGATTTTACATTGTCGTAATGAAAAACGACGCCTCGTCAATTCGCTAATTACGTTTTTCTAATATGGAGGCTTTCAATTTATGAAGCTGGTTGCAATATTTTGCAGAATTGATAGATTCATCTTGAGAAAGAAGTTCATAGTAAACTACATTTTTCCAATTCCACTAAATGAACAAAAGAACTTTCTTCGGATGAAGTCCCACTTTGAGACAGTTGAAAATCTATTGTCCTTAAATCAACTACGTTTTCAATGCACATTTTAATACAAAATTCAAATCTCGTTTCCAGTGATAGTCTCTTTAAGAAAGGATCTCTTTCATGTCGCTGAAGAAGTAAATTGCACGTAGAGACGCGATTCATAAAAATCGCAGTCTCTGTCAATAGCTGTGAAATTCAAACTTTTCATCGATTGATATCCCATCCTAATCAGATTATGTATCATTGTTCTGGGAATGTTAGTGATATTCGCTATCTCACGCACATTATATCGCAGATTTTCAGCGAGCATGGCCTTGATAAGTTCCGTATTCGTCGCTGCTGAACGGCTGCTGCGGACTTAATTTTTCAAGTCAAAATTGCCAGCTCTAAATCTCTTAAACCAATTGCGGATGGTCATAATAGTTGTAGCAACACTCCTGTAAACGGTACAAATTTCTGCAATATCATTTGCACTTCACCTTTTTTAAAAACCTTTTTGCAATGAAGCATAACAAATGTTTCCTTTGGCTATTCATATTAAATGGTGTAAAAAAAGTTTTAAAAGAGAAAATCAACAAAACATAGTTTAAAAGAGCTCTGAGAATTGAACAATTGAAATCATAAACGACTAATAAATACACTTGCATGTTTATATAAAAATAGCCAGTTAAAGTCATTCCTAGCGCGAAAAAAACTTATGGAATATCCTAATATTTGTTATCTTCGAGCATTTTATTCAGATCCGTCCAATACTTCTTTTGTGATACTAATATTTTTAAAATAATTTTTTTTACATTCTATATTTTTATATTTCCTTTAATTCATTTAATTCATTCCTTTAGTTCATTTGTTAAATCTTTACAATTAATATTATAGGATGTAATAAACATACACAAATTAAAATATGCATAATACAATTCAGACTATCTGTTCTTCTTAAGTATCTTTCACGATGAATAAAACATACCAATCAAACCAATCACATTATTTATTCACTACTTTTACAGAATATTAATATATTCATGCAACACCTTTGGAAAATCAATTCTAAAAGCCAAAGCAAACACAAAAGTTATAAGATATATAAAAATATCAGTTAAAGCTTATTAAATTATAAGTTAAAGTTTGTGTTTCACAAAAAATTTGATAAAATTTAGAAAAAAAATGAAATTATTTTGTCTTCCTTATATCATATTCTATTCTTATTTCGGTTTATTTAACTCACATAATAAATTTAATATTTAAATTTAATAATAAGTTAATAAATAAGCCTTAAGTGACATTTATATAGCAAATTTTTATATTTATTTTGACTTAATCAACTCTTTAAAAATGTTCTATGAATAAAATAATATCAATCCAAATTTTCAAAAATGAGTATACTATAAATATACTATAAATTTAATTAATATATAAACAAAAAAATATATTTGCAAATATAAATACATATAAATTTATAATATTAAAAAAAAAATAATAATAGTTTTTTAAAAAAAAATAATTGAATTCTATGCATACAATTTCATCCGAAAAATGATGTTCGCTTTAAGTTATGGCTCAGATAAAAAATTTATATTATAAATTTAATAAAAAAAAATTATTTTCTTTTTAAAAGATGTAAACATATTAATTACATATATTCAAAAATTCTGAATATTTTTCGTGAAAAAATTTTTCATAAATCAAACACTAAATTCAGTAATCTTATTTTGATGTATGATACTGTTCCTCACATTCCGTTTATTTATTAGTATAATATTGTTTTTTTTCCTAAAAATATGATCATTTTCTTCTGCTTGAAAATCAAAATTTTTATCAGAAAATTATCTTGTATAATCTTGTAATTATCTTATATAAATTATTTTCCGTTTAGATCTATTTACTTTTTTTGTTTAAGATTCTAAGTTGCAGATTTCTTTTTCAATATTTCTTCTTTTATCAATATTTTCAAAAGAAATTAAAATCATAACAATCTGTTTTCTATATTTTCTCATTTACTAACTGTATACACTAAAATATTGAGAATTTATTTTTTAATAATATGTCTATTGTTTTTGCTACAGAAGTTTCTATTAAGTTTTTCATTCTATAATTTCATTAATATTTATAAAATGTTTTAATCTTTCTTCTGATCGTTTTGTTTCATTTTAAAAATCTGAAATTGCATTTGAATTAAATTAGATATATATATTTTTATAATAGATCATATATATTGCGTAAAAAATCAAACCGTTTAATTCAAAAATCAAAAAATGATTACTTATTTATTTTTTTAATAACTGTATGAATATATTTGATAATACAAATATAAACATAATCTCTGAATATTATATTAACGCATTATATTCCGAAAAAATTATTATTTTTTGGTAAAATATAATTGTAAATTTAAAAAATATGTAAAAAATTTTCGGAATATACAATTTTTAAATTATATATAATTTTTAAATTATATATATTTGTCTGATTTTTCAAAATAATTTTTAAAAATAAACAGAAATAACTGTAAAAATATTATGTACATAATACACAATATATTATTAAAAATATCTGAAAGAATGTTTTATAACTTTTCGAAATCGAATCATTTCATCTAAAGTTATTTTATATTAACATTATTTTCTGTACACACATAAAATTAATAAAAATTCCATTCGTTAATACTTGTAATAACTTCAATTGAAATTGAATTCACCATTGAAATTGATTTAAAACATGGAATAGTTACTGAAGTAACTATGTAGTATTAATATAGTCATAATAATTGACTATCACAACAAAAATAATTATTTATAATAATGTTTAGATAAGTTTCTACTTAATGTAATAGAATAATAATCATATATTCAATATACGGTATTGAAAATTTTTTATTAATATTTCGAAAACTAATAATTGATTAAAATTTTATAGGAGGTCTCCTTTTTTTCCCCTACCATTCCTTAAATTTCGTATCGATTAACCATCTTTGTGATATTACTACTCAAGTAGTACTACTAGTCAAGAAAACTTCTCATTGATTTCGATAATTTTGAAATATGTTGTAAAAATTTTTCATCAATGTTGTAAAACTAATTCATCCATTATTCATTTTAAGTTATTTATTTATTTATGTCGGCCATCATGATATGTTCATATAAAAAAAAGATATGTATGCATATACACGGATGCATTTGTATAAAATTCTATATAATAGTAGCAAAAATTTTTTAAATTAAATTTTTTAATTTTTTTGCAAATATTTCGAAAACTAAGATCTAAAAGCAATTATATACATAAAAAAAATTGTTCAAAATTTTTTTTCTTAATATTTATATAATTATAATATTTTAAAATTGACAGACAATTCTCTTTTTATAAAATATAAAAATTACCAAATTCTTCGATCATTTAAATAACAAAATTTTTCAATTAAATTATAAATACTAACATTGTCTTCTTCTTCCAACTTTAACATATTCTTCATGTATGCTGTCCAATGTCGAGAAAGAATTGCATGCGTCTGTTCCAATTGTTTTTGACGATTCCTTGCTTCTTCTGCTTCGAATTCTTTCCTTTCTTTTTCATATTGTTGTTCCATACGGATATTATCTTGCAAATCCTTTATTATTTTATCTCTGCACGATACCAAAAAAAAAGCGAAAAATCTATAGAACAACTTCTAAGATAAAACAATGTTAGTTTTATTTTTATAGTACCTGATATCTTCAATTCGGATAGGAACTTCAATACCAGGAGGAACTTCAATCTTTTTTTCTATTGGTAAAATTTTCCATGGCTTGTGTATATCAGGTTGTTCATGTTCCGCTAACGCTGCCATCGCCTCTTTCTAAATCAATCAAAAATATTTTTTTCGCGATTCGAAAAAATTTTATTTCGAAAACGATCGCGGTGTTTGGATATCAATACATTTGCCAAACTGACTGATTGAAAAATACCGAACACAAATAAATCAGATTGACTGGCTTGAATCGCATTACGTCGCTATGTCGTAGATATCGGCGTGATCAATCACGATCGTTGCCGATCTTGATACGTAGTACATCGAAATAACCTGCCATTCTCGCCATTTTTCCACCTGAAATATAAATAAAAAATTAAATTAAATATGACGAAAGTTAAAATTATATATAAATATTTCTTCTTTACCAATGATAAAACGCGACGTGGTGCATCGAAGGATTTCGCTCGTTCTTTTTCCACCTCTTCTGTGTCCTCTATATATTCCTCGTAAGAGATTTCCGAGTTATTAAAAACATGTTCCTGATTTTTGGTTTTTTGATCAATCATCGATTCTTTATTACTCGATTCTCTATATCAACAATTTCAATTATTTACATACATCAATAAACTATTCCATCAAACTATTCCACCCATCTTATAAATATATAATTATATACATATAGAAGAATTGATACGAGGGTTATTTATTAATAATTCTATACCTTTTCAAGATTTCTTCTTGATCCAAGTTAAAGTGTAAAGAAGTCAATGGTGTTTGTATTCCATTTTGTCGGGGAATCGTTGACATCGATGTTTCCGAAAGAACATGATTTGATGAATTCATCATATTTTGAAAAATTTTTCTTTACAAAAAGCGATCCCGATCGACAAAAAAATTCGTAGCCATTACCAAAACAAATGATAGCAAATGGATGATACGGGTGTACGAAATAAATAAATATGTACATATATAACACATTTATAGTAGACTTAATAATATTGAATATGATTGGATAGTAAAAAAAAAGAAGCACAATATTAAATGTAAAAAAGAATAAATTAAGATCAACATTCGTAATTTCATGTAAAAATCTATGTACAATACTTCTATTAATATTTAATATTTATTAAGTTATATATATCCGAATTTGCCATAAATCTTTATGAATGATCAAGTTATTCATGATTATATATATATAACATGATCTATTACATATTAAGTGCATATATGAATATATATAATAATCCGTGCAATAATATTTTTTCAATATTACTTTAAATTAAATTCAAATTATTATATTTTTATATAATAATTATATATTTTTATATATATAAATATATTTATTCAAATAATAAAAAACATTTTATATTTAAAAAAAATTATACTATATTAAAAATTATATTATAGTTATTTTGTACAATTATCTATTTAGTATAAAAATATTCTTAGAATATTTATAAGAAAATTATAAATGTTTTTGCATCATTTGAACAAACATATTTAATTTATTTAATTATCTGTATTAAAAAGAAAAAATTTTTTCTTAATTAAGTTGTTTAACAGTAATTATAAAAATGATGATAGTAATTATAAAAAATTGTGAATAAAGAAAAAAATTGTAAATAAAAAAAAAAATAAAGCCAATAATATAATTTAATTCTGAAAAAATGATGAAAATTAAAAAAATTAAATAACAAAATAATCAGAAGGATAAATAAAAATTTATTTATTTTTATTTAAAAAATAAATATTAAATTAATATAAATTAAATAAATATATAAAAATAAAAAATAAATATAAAATTAATTATAGAAAAATAGAACTAAAACAGTTTTATCCTTTAGATAAGAAATCTAAAGAGAAATTTTTCAAATAGTTTTGAAGTTAAGTTCTAATGCAATTGCTAAACAAGCTAATTTCTATATGAATAATATAATAATTATAAAAAAAAATCTACCTTAAAAAGAAAAATTTGCCAAACAGTTTATTTTTTTTTTTTTTTACTACTTTTAAAACTTTTTTACTACAGTAAAAAATCTGATGAAATATTTTTGTCGATAAAAGGTAAACATTTGATTAAATATATAGAGTAATAATGAATAAAATATTATAGAATATTAATAAGAATATTAATAAGAATATTTATACATATGAATATATTCTATTTATAAAATAAAAAATATTTTTCATTGGTTAATTAATACTCACTCAAATGTTAAATATCTGATAATGTATAAATCCGGTTTAAAAGTATAAATACATATTCAAGAATTTACTCTTTGAACCGGTATGAATTAAAATAACATTATCAATAGGTCAATTTCTGTGTCATTTCCTGAAGTTTCAATCCTTGGATTGTTGGACAATCGATTGCTTAATTAGATTGCTAGAAAGATAACGAAAAGAAGCAAATTTAGTGCAATTTTAGTGTTAAAAAAAATTAATCTGAAAATAATTGAAGATTATTATCACCACATTATGCCTGTAAGTTATATTTGAATTGTAATTATTGAAGGATTTTTTTGATTCGTTCGGAAGTAAAAATAAGAAATAAATATTCGTTTCGAGAATGCATGAGAATTTATTATTGGTTTCAGAATTGCATAGCCGATACAAGATCGATGGAATGTGTCTCAATAGCTACGTTTTATGCTGGCCGGAATATTTTCATAACCGGTGGTAGCGGTTTTTTAGGAAAGGTATTAATCGAAAAATTATTGAGATCTTGTCCTGAAATTGGACATATATTTATTTTAATGCGGCCAAAAAAAGGATTATCTATCGACGAAAGATTGAAGAAAATGTTCGAATTACCGGTTAGTAGAAAAATACTTAACAGTAATATATATGTTCTCGTGTTTTTCGTAATTTATTTTTTCTTTGTTTCTAGCTATTTGATAGACTAAGAAAAGAAAACTATTCTAGTTTCGAAAAATTAATTCCGGTTCTTGGTGATATAAGCCTCGAGGATTTAGGTTTATCAAAAATCGAAAGACAAACAATAATCGAACAAGTTTCAATAATTTTCCATATAGCTGCAAATGTTAGATTCGAGGGAAATTTAAAGAAAGATATATTTTCGAATGTTCGTTCAACAAGAGATGTCTGTATTCTTGCAAAAAGCATGAAAAACTTAGTGGCAAGTAAAATTATTTTTTTTGTACTTGAATATTTTGTATTCGATGTTTATTTTAAAAAATGCATTTTTGTGCAGGCTTTAGTGCACGTTAGTACTGCATACGCACATGTTGATAAACCGGTGATTGACGAAATTGTATATCCTTCCTTAACCGATTGGAGAAATGTTATAAAAATGGTAGAATCATTGGATGAACAAATTATACAAGTATTTACTTCTAAGTAAGTCTAAGTCTTATTAGCCTATTTTTTTCAATTCCCTTAGTATATCATTAAAGTTTAATGAATGAATGTTTCAATTATAGATATTTGGGTTCAATGCCAAATACATACACATTTTCCAAACGAATAGCTGAACAAGTGATAAATGATTATTCGAAAGATTTACCTAGTGTAATTTTTCGGCCGTCAATAGGTATATGTAAAAAAATTGAAAGCAATAAGATAAGATATGAAAAAAAGCTGATAGAAAAAATTTAATAATAAAAAAAATTGTTATTTCTTTTGATATAGTGACATCAACAATCAATGATCCTATGCCTGGCTGGTTGGACAACTTTAATGGACCTGTGGCAATGATGATTGGTGGTGCAAAAGGAATATTGCGAATAATTCGTTTAGAAGCGAATGCATGCGCAGATTTTCTTCCTGTTGATTTGGCTATTAAGATTATGATCGCAGCGGCATGGAAACGAGGATTAAACACGTATAAGAGTATAATAATTTGAATATTAATCAATTAAATATTAAATTAAATTAGATTTTTGAAAATATTTATAGAATTACCAAGGATCCAACTACTTACGTTTACAATGCCACTTCTTATCAAATTCATCGCATTTCTAATAAAGAAATGATTAAAATGGGATTGAAATTAAATGAAGAAATGCCATTTGAAGGAATCATTTGGTATCCCCAGACTTTTATAACATCGAACCGTTTTCTTTATTTTGTATTGACATTGTTGATTCATGTGATACCAGCCTTGATTATAGATGAAATTCTCAAAATAACGGGTCGTCAACCGATGTAAATATACTATTATACACTCTTTTTTACACTTTCACTCAATATTCCAGAAATTTTTTTTTATTTAATTAGGCTGATGAAACTTCATAAAATTATTTATTCACATGTAACACAATTAAGTTACTTCTTACATAATGAATGGATTTTTTATAATTTCAAAATGTTGGACATTTTGGATATGCAAGTTCCATTGGCAGAACGAGAAATCTTTAGCTATGATTATCGCAATTTTAATTTAAATAAATATTTTAAGTGAGTAAGCAAAATATGGAATGAACGAGTAAAAAAAAAAACACTAAGCAAATTTTCTTTCAATAATCCTTTTCTAATTTATTTATTTATTTTTATTTTTTTTTTTTTTTTTTTT
>NW_006264083.1:55323-62953 GCF_000469605.1 Apis dorsata
AAATGTTATCTTTTGAAGGAGGATCTGAATCGATTAAAAGAAGTAAAACAACATTTTAATAGGTAAACTCACTTTAAAAAAATAACTTATTCATTGGAAATTGCATGAGCAATTCAACCGTATTCACGTATGTTATCGTATCATTTTTTAACTGCGCATTTCATTCTCTGTCTCAAATATATTCCATTCTTGAAATTTGTTTGATCAATTTCACGTTTCCATTAGCGATTACTGCATGTTAGTAATCGAATCAATGGGAATCAACAACTGTTAAAAAAATAACTTAATAATCAAGATGACCAATAATTCTTGATTGCGAGAAAAGGAAAACATGAAATAAAAATCGGAAAATGCGAAATTTAGTTTAGATAATGCAATTATATATTATTGTCTTATACCATTATTTTAATATCTTTTATTTATTTTCATTTTTATGTAAGACTAATATTAGCACTTTTTCGGTTCAATTTTGAATCGACTTATCACAGAACATTAAAAATAATACAGTTATTTTTAGGATGCAATGGATCAATAGAATTTTCAACATTTGGTTAATTATCATGTTAATGTGGACACTTGGAAAAATCGGAATATTTTCATACTTTTCAAATTGAATCGCTTTCTAACCAGCTTATAATGATTTGTTTACAATCTGAAATTATTATTTAATAACGTGTAATTGGTAAGAAAATACTAGTAAAAAAAAAAGAAAGAATAATGCAATAATCAATTGTGAAAAAAAGAATCTATTCATGTATTTTATTATCTTCGAAACATAATTATGTTATATTTTAATATCTTCGAAACATAATTATATTATAACATTATTATACAAATAAATTCATTATTATACAAATTAATACAAATAAAATAAATTCAGAATATTATTAATCAATTTCTTTCTCTTTTAATTTATCTATTTTTTTTCTTTTTATTTTTTTCCTCCTTAATAATGCTTTTATCAACATGTATACATATTCATATGTAAATGAAATTGAAAGACGTCATCAGTATCTGCGCATGCATATTTATTCATTGTACATTTAACAAAGGCATCATTAGTCAGCAGATCAGTTAATTAATTTAACGCGTAATAAATATTATAAAATATTATTAAATAAATATTAAATTATTGATTATAAATTATTGATTATTGCTATGATTTTATAAGAAAAAAAAAATCCTATTGAGGATCAGAAATTGGAACAATTCGGATAAAAATAGACACATAAACTGTCATGGGATTATCTTTAAATAAATGGGTAAGACTATGATTTTCTTTCTAAAATCTTTTAAATCGTGAAATGACATGACACTTTCAATAAACCAGTATTGATAATTAAAATTCATTTGATTTTCATAATATTCTCGGCTATTATAATTTAACTTTTTCTATTAAATATATTTTTCATCTAATAAACAATTTTCAAAATAACAATAAGTTTCCTCGTTATAAACAACAAACTGTTATCACTATCTGTGTCATTCTTATTTTCTCAAATAAAACATATATTCGTGACAATCAAAAATTAAAACTGATGATTAGCTATAATAGATCATCTAATCAAAATGATCCTATAAAACGATCAATCAATTAATAATACGTGTAAATAATTACACACGCGCACATACACACAATTGCATTCAATTCGTAGTTACTATTCATTAATAATAAATTTGCAAATATATAAAAAAATATTTATGAAATATTATGAAATAATCTAAGAATATTTTTCAATATTTTTATCAATTTATAATGACAAAAATTTTTATTTGCAATGATAACGCAATAAAAAAATTAATTAGTTTAATTTTTTAATTTTTATTATATAATTGATTATCGAATATTTTTTTATTATTTTTACTTTTATAGTTGTTATTTTTTAATTCTAACTAATGAACTTTCTTAAAATTTTTTTTTCATTTTTAAGTAAAATAAAAAACATACTAAAAATAGCTATCTGCATAACTATTGAATCTACTTATAGGTGCAATGCTTTTGTTATAAAAAGTTATGAATTAAAATAAATGAAATTCATTAAATATGACAAATAGTAGTGCAATATTCATATCTAAAGAACAAAATACCATGTCACATTTAATTGATTTTCACTTATTGAACGACATGAAAAATATAATCAAGAAAGTTGAAAATCTTCATTTTAATAATAGAAATAATCAATATTTCCATATAATAAATCATATTAAAATACACACATCAACTTATTCTGGTAATCAACATGGTATCAAACAAAATGTATCTCAATTTGTCAAACATTAAACAATAATGAAAGCTATGATCAAAATTATGATTAAAATTTTAATCAAAATAATTATTATGGTTATAATCACGATCATAACGATAACCATAATCAAGATCAGAAATCAAAAGATCTTATTGAACGAGGACCGATCAAATCGCAATTTTCTTATTAAATTCTTCTTTATTAAATCACAATAAACCATATTGCATAAATTTAGAACACTCACAACATTTGAAAGCAAACGAAATTTTTCTCAGCAATTATGATAAAATCAATAAAGAAGATTATAAAGACACTTGATTTAAGTTACAAGATTTTGAAACTAATAAAAATAGTAATCAAAATACATCGCAATTATATAATTTAAAAAAGGATGTATGTATGATGACTATATTTGTTTTGTGATCAAGTATGAATAAAAAACTTAATTTAAAAGTTTTTTTTAGTTTCCAAGTCCTATAGAAAATGTTTTAAGCAATGATGTGAAAATTTCATTATTGGAAATGGTGAAATATGGAGCATTTCAAGAAGGTCAACATGTAACAGAGCCGTGTTTTGTTCATTCACAGGAAATGATAATGAAAAATTACGATTTCTCATTAAAGAATGATAACATAATTATTTCCAATTCGAAAAATGAATTGAATCATACTTATTTACCGACTTTAACAGTTCATATGCATTCTTCTAAATTCTTCTAAATGGACACAACAAAATTTGAATTACAATTTAATCGATTCATCTCAGGTAAACGATAAATCTTTTTTTATATATATTATATTAGAAAACTCAGAATTTCCATATAATTTATGTTTCAAATTCACAGATGATCGACACAACATGCATATCGGTGCAAATTTCTTATTCTTTAAATTGCCCGCCATCTTCTTTAAGTCAATTTTATAATGATACATCAAATTCAAATAATTCGTATCGAATGGTATCTAATTCTCAAATTGAGGAACGATTCGAACAAAATATAACAAATGAAAATTTATTAGATAACATTGACCAATTAATTGAAAAACTAGTTGATGATTTAAATCTACCCAAAGTCGGTGAAACATATACACAAAATTTCTCAAAGAAGAAGAATACAATTATTTTTCAAAACAATAATTTTGACAAACATACATTCATTCGAATTATAATGAATGTAATAATTTTACAATTACGAAAACTTTATCTTGATCAAACATACCATATATAATACAAAATAATATTTCCGAAAAAAAAAAAACTCAAAAAATTCAAACGATTAATCCAATCGAACCTGATTATACTAAAACATACCTATATAGGTAAACATATCTATATTTTCAAATTGTTCAAAAAAATTATTAAATATTCGACGAAAACAAAAAAAGAACACAATTTTTCTCCTTCATACAATGACTCTTCATTAATCACATCTATCATTCCAAATTTGAATTTGCATGATTTTGAAAGAAAAAATTTAATAACGAATTTGAAAAACAATTTTCAAATATCAAAAACAGTTTCATTTAAAAATCAATATTTTCAACAATTATGGTAAATTTTGATTTTAATCATTGAAATTCATCGATTCTTATCCAAGATTTTATTATATGATTCTAGCCATTCCAAAGAAGATAAACAATTTCGATTATCGAGACTATTAAGATTACCATCTGTAAAGGCAAGTGAAAAATTAAAAGAAAAATTGAATCTAGACGAAATGGAGAAGGCTATGATTAATTTGCTTAAAAAATCAGCAAAAACACTCGTTAAACAAGACGAAGATAGATATACGTAAAAAATCTACAATTTGATGCACTAATTTGATTTACAATTTTATTTTACAATTTGATTAACTTTTTAATTATTTGTTTCCTTTTTAGAAAATTGATGTGTTTGGTCAGCCATCCGAACGAACTTCTTGAAAATCTAGCCTATCTAGTATCGCTTGTAGAACGTTTGAGTATAATCGCTGGAGCTTTAACAATTATAAATAATCGCGGTAAGGATGCGCTTTACTTAGCTGCATTAAATTGCCCACAATTTTCTTTTGTTGCTGGATATTTAGCTGCAACAATGTTAGAGAAAGGAAACGATATCAGTCAACAATTGTATCACACTCGAGTACGATTTTGCGTTCTCTTTTTTTTTCTTTTTTTATTTTTTTTATTTTTCTCTTCTTGTTTTTCTTTTCTATGGTTTTATATCGATTAATTTCTTAAATAAATATCGTTTCTTAAAAATTTTATTATTTTTATAGGGCAATACTCTGATATATTCAATCACGGCATGGGGGGATTTTTACAAAGAAGTATTAAGTGAATTATTGGCTTTAAAAACAATTCAAGGAAATATGCTATTTGATTTATCAAAACGTAACTATGATGGTTCGTTTAAATTCAAATGAAATAGATATATTTATAGAAATAAAAAGACAAACTAATTATAATTTTCTTATGTTTATTATTTCTTTATAGGTAAAACAGCTCTTCACATTGCGATTGAATCGCATAAGCCACTTACAAAAGGAATAACATCATTAGAAACAGTGAAATTACTTTTAAAATATGGAGCAAATCCCAAAATTAAAGAAACGAAATATGGCAATAGTGCTTTGCATATGGCGATTTTTTCAGACTGTGATCCTATTCTCATTAAGGTATTTTATTGTTTTATTTGTTGATATTAAATATTTAATTTAATTTTATAGACTTCCAACTTTCAATATTTTCTAATCTATTTTTTTTATATACATACAATAGCTATTATTGGATACTTGTGCTTCTGATTTGGTAAACGCAGTTAATTAATCATGATACAGCATTACATTTAGCTATAATTATGTCTATGTATCTAATATTTTTTCGGAAAAACAAAAAAAAGTATGTTGGTTGTTGTTTAACGCTGGAAGTGATCCTAATCCTGCTGAATCATCAAGGAAAAACACCGCTAGCATTTGCTAGCCTAGATGGAAAAGAAGCTATAAGACGAATTCTTCTTAAAAACATCATAAGGATAATTGGAAGGATAATATTATAATATTTCAATCATTTTCAATATTATTATTATATTTTTCGTTTATTATATATATACAATCTGCAACAATAAGACTTCTATTTAAGTTTAATTGTTCATGTATTTTCTTGAAATATTCGGTTAGTTGATTCCAATAGATCATTCTTTAGTCGTTTATCGATTGCGCATAAAAAATCGAAAAAAAAATAAAATATAAACACAAGTTACAATTGAGAAAATATCATAATATTATGTAAATATTGCTTTTTCTTATTAAGATTTTATTAAGATTTAAATATCAATCATATAATAAAATAAATTTATTCTAAATGATAAAATGTATGAAATATATTA
The DNA here is from genome assembly GCF_000469605.1 of Apis dorsata. Taxonomy (NCBI): domain Eukaryota; kingdom Metazoa; phylum Arthropoda; class Insecta; order Hymenoptera; family Apidae; genus Apis; species Apis dorsata. Next base: position 60,936 of record NW_006264083.1, read on the forward strand.
AAATTTTACGAAACATCTGGCAAATTCGTTATTGCAATATATTTTTTCAATATAAAATTGAACAACTATTACAAATGGATAAATATATAAAAAATTTGATTTTTCTTATATATATTTACAATGGACTCATATCTAAAATGAACAGATTCAATTCATTTCATAGCTGAGTTAATACATGTTATCCTATTGAAAGTTTAGTATATGGACTGTGTTACTTACGAATTATGTACATGTCACTCAATATGAAAGCGGCATGAAACAACTGTCCATCTTAATCCTGATGATCAATGACTGATCAGTGTGTTTATTCGCTGTTCGACTTCGGTGCTAATATCATGTTACATTTTTTTCTTTAGTTTCTACCATTTATTATTTTTGTTATGCTGTAAAAATTGTGAAAATTAAAAGATAATTCCATTTCAGTGATTAATTTAAGTGAAACAAAAAAAAAAAAGAAAAAATCAAGAAAAAGCAAACTAATTAAAGTATTATTTGAAATTTTTCTATTTTTAAACAACAAGCGAATAATTCGATTGAATATTATAAAACACATATATAAACACTTTTTTTTTAAATATTATATAATATAATCGAAAATCAAATAAAATCTATTATAGAAACGAATTTTCAAATATTTACTTTTAATATGAAATTGAAAAGAAATAAGATAAAAATGATATTAATAATAATAAATTGTATATTATTATTATTAACAACTGCATTTAATATTAGTAAACAATGTAAAATTTATGAAATGACAACAGTAAATTGTCATTGCATCGGAAACGAGGTAAATTTTATATAATTCGTCATTACGATCGAATGGAATTTAAATAGTAAGAAATATTTCAAATTTATGAAAGAATTTACTGTAAAGATTTTCTTTTACAGGAATTTTTCTTGCCGGAAGGATACAATTATGAAAATGTAACAAGTATACGAATTACATCTTGTACTATTGTAAACCTTCATTTTTCCAGTTTAACGGAAGCGAATAAAATAACAGAAATAATTGTGCAAAATATTAGTGAACGTTTGATCTTTGAACTATTTTTAACATCGAAAAAAATAAAAAAACTAAAATTATCAAAAATTCAACGAATACCATTAATTACTCATGACACATTCGTTAGATTAAACAGCATCGAAACGCTTCGTATTGAGGACACACGAATTGATAATTTTGAAGAACAATTTACTGATATAGCAATAACCAACTTTTCTATGATCAATGTTACAATTGAACGTATTCATGAGTTAAATTTTTTAGAACGAGGTGAAAATCTATATATTAAAAATAGTGAATTTCAAAATGTTACTGGTTCATTGAATTTCGCATATTTTTCAACGGTAAATATTCTTCATTCCAAGTTTCAGTTACAAAAACCTGGTTATATATTGATCGAGGGGAATATCATTTGTATTGAAAACTGTATTTTTTCAAATTCGAGTGCAAATATAGTTGCGACAGATAGCATTAAAATAAGCAGTATTTGTGCAGATGGAAAAAGCTCTATGAGACTCTTATCAAATAATATTAAAAGCATGAATAATCGATTGCCTACTGAAATCATTTATACAAAGAATAAAGATAAATTAGAACATTTTTTTTACCGAAATAATACGGTATGTATCGCTGGAAATTGTAAATGTCCAAAAAGTAATGGTCAAACTATGCACTTGATAAATTTATTTCTCGCATTTACTTTTCAATATTTATTACCAATTATTAGTCTGGAATCAATGTTCTTTTAATTTCATATAAAACATTTTATTTTTTTTTTAAGTAAATATAAATTATTGAATTTTATAAATTAATGAATATTATATTAATTAATATTATTTCAAATATGTATTTTGTAAATAAAAAATAATTTATAATAAATAATTTTATATAGTATCTTTTTTCTCAAACTTATGTATTAATCTATTAATTACATAAAACTTACATTTATTTCATATTACCATTTATCCTTAATGCATATCTTGATTTTGATTTCAATTATTTAAAAAGATAT
>NW_006264083.1:63351-64962 GCF_000469605.1 Apis dorsata
TCTTGTATTACATATTATATTTAAGTTATGTTATGTTATATTAGTACAAGTACGTACAATACAATATTTAATATTGCAAAATATAAGTAAAAAAAAAATTTATATTTCTATTTATTTAAAATTATTTACTTATTTAATTTTAAAATTATTTTAAAATTATTAAACTACAAACGTTAGGAAAAGAAATATGTGTTAAATTGAATATTTGACAAAAAATCTCATTTAAGTTGCATAAATATTATTTAAAATTATACAAAATCAAGAAATAATGTATGTAATTTATAAAATAAAAATATAGATTATGTAGAATTAACAAATCTCTTTACAAATACATATATATAAGTTGAAAATTGAAATTATTTATGAAAATTGTTGTTAGTTGTTTTTCTATATCTATATTATGAAAAAAACGTTAAAGTATTTCTCATATTTTATGATCAATTTTATTATTTGCACTAAATTATAATTCATCTAAAATGATTATCACTAAATGTAAATAAACCAAATATGTATTTACTTAATATACAATACAATTTAATTATTGGATAATAAATTACAAATATTGTTACTTAACGATATCATTTATTGCCACAAAAATTTATTTTTATAAAAATGGAGTTCACAATATATTTGTCTATATTTACTAACTTATTGCAAATTATATTAGAAGTAAATAAAACTATATAATCAAAATCTAAGGAAATCAAGACCAAAATCAAAATATGATTTAATGACAATAAAAATCATAATTTTCATTGATATTGTATATATCGAGAGACATTTGATAGCTTTAATTTAATTAATTTAATTAATTTAATTTTATTTTTTTCTTTGATTTAGGAATATAACATCTATAGGAAAATGACATTGCTGTATAGTTATAAAAAAAATGCGGTTAATTTTAGATTTAGGGAAGATTTAGGGAATCATATTGTGGATATCACGGTATGAGAATTTATCTAAATTTTGCAGAAAAAGTGTTCTCTCGGTGAATTTTATTAAATATATATAACTACCGAGCACAGTAATATATATATAGAGTATAATAGTTGCATAAAGAAATTGTAACATATATTTTTTCATTAACTATATATATAATTATTTTGTTTTTACTGTAAGCTATCAAAAGATAGTAGATTTTCTCACGATTAAAAAAAAAATTTTTTTTATAAAATTCACATTGCTAATGATTCTATTATACATGGTGTTGCATTTTTATTTCATATTTATTATAATGTCTATATTATTATTCATTTTTTTTAATTTTAATGTTTTTTTTTCATTTTTTATTATTTTTCAATTATAATATTTTTTCTCTTACATTTTCTCTTTACTCTTTCTCTTACATTTTTGTATAAAGTTATAAATTATATAATATATAACAAAAATTATAAAATGAAAAGGTTATAAATAATATATAAGAATATGTAAAACAATAATAAAATAATTTCTATTATATCTTATGTCTAGATTTTTGTGCTTTATGTTATTTTTAATTACATTTAATTTTTATTTTTTCTATAAATTTATATTAAATTATTAAAATAAATATATAAAATATAAATATAAATAAATATATATATATAAATATATAAAATATATAAATATATA
>NW_006264083.1:65297-72824 GCF_000469605.1 Apis dorsata
TTTCCAAGTTTTTATGATTTACTTTGCTGAAATATTTTTTTTTCTATTAATCTATTAAGCTAATATTTTTATTTTTTTATTTTAGTTTTATTTATTTAATTATTTTTAATATTAGCTATTTTCTTTAATTTTATTCTACTACCATTTTTATTTTCTATTACTTATTATATGTATAAATTATATAATATTGTGAAAACACAATACATAAATACAATAATACAAAGTTTTCTAATATTGTCTTGAAGTCAAATATTTTGAAGTTTATTTTCATATTTTCTTGGATTGTTGATAAATCAAAAATCATATTTTTGATTTATTTACTTGATTTACTTTTATATTATATTTAATTTTTCTTTTCTTAATTCTTTCAATCTCTTAAATTTTTATGTGTGCAGGAATTTATATAATTTTCATTTTTATTTCTTTGTTGATTTCTATGCTTTTTTTTTTCTTTTTTTGTATTGTTTTCTATAAATTTTTTATTTTTTTGGTTGTTTTTTTGGTTAGTTCTTTTAAATCATAAATTAATATCCTTATTTAATAAATTAATAAATTAACATCCTTTTTTTGAGGGATTTTTTTTCTATTAATTCATAAATAATGACTTTTATTATGCCTTTAGATAAAATTCTGATAATAAAGTATTATTTGTTTATTATTTTTTTTCTTGTATTGTTATTGTTTAATTTATTATATACACATAATATACATAATAATTTATTATCCATTATGTATTCGCAATGTTGTTTTCATTGTGAATATTAACATCTTTATATATATATTGGTTTTTATTTTTATCCATTGGTTTTTTTATTATTCCTACTGCATACAAGCTAGAATTATATATATATTTATTATCATATTTGTATTTTTGAGATCCATGTGATTATTAATAGCATCATTTATTAATATTTGTTTTATCTTTTTACTACTTATTATTAGTAATATTCATATTTTTATTCGTATTTCATTTATTTAAATTAAGTGTCTTGGTTTTTTATTTTTGATATTTCTATTTTTCTTTATCATGTATGTCTTTTATTTGTTTATTTTCATCTAGATATATATTCAATATAGATTATTTATTATTTTGTTTTTTTCTATCTTTTTTATAATCTTTTGTATAATCTTTATTAAGTTATTCTTTATTTCATTGCATGTTTTCTGCATTTTTTTGATTGATTATTAGTTCTTATAATTTAGTTCTTATAATTATTTATTATTTCTGTTTCTGTGTACATTATATATGTTAATGTGATTATCTTGAGTTAAACTTAGAATTTCTTTTAATTCCTGCATTTTATTTTCTTATTTTCTCTACAATTATTTTGTTTTTTCTTAAAGTATTTAAATAAAATCATATTTCATATTCTATTATTGATCTGATTGATATTTATTATTGATTTTTGAATGTGTATCTTTTTTTATTATTATTATGTATTTTTATATAACTGTTCTTTTAGCTATTTTTCTTATTATTTCATCCACATGGTTATTTATCTTATCTTTCTTAAAATTTTACTTGGTTATTTTTTTATATTGTGTTTCTATTTATTATTTATTTATTGTGTTTATATTTATTATATGTTTTTATTTATTATGTGTTTCTATTATATTTTTTATTAATATACCTCTTGTACCTCTTTGATTAGATTTTAGTCTTTTTTTAGAATTTATTTTACTATTATTATACATCTTTTCTACAGGAATTTCTAGATCATAAATCATAATCTATCTTGTTTTCTATCTTTTTTAAGTTTAAGTTAAATATTAAATTAATTAGATTAATTATTAGTTGTTACATATTTCTTTAATTATTAAGATTTTATTGCTTGTATATATTCAATTACAATATCATCAGTATATGTTATATCATTCTGTATGTTCTTGCTTAATATAAATATTTTATGTCTTTAGTAATGCTTGTTTTATACAAATTGTAAAGTATTAAAGATTGTAAAGTATTAAAGATTTCAAATGGATACTTTCTTTTTATTGATAAATTGTAGTATTTGATGCATATATTTTTATATATTCTGTTATTTTTTTTTTCATTGTCATAATTCCTTGATAAATTTACTATGATTTATTATAGGCATTTTTAATATCAATGAATACTGTTAAGATATTTTAATATATTTATTATTTATTATTAATATTTCTATATTATTTTCTTTTTTTTCTGAAATATATATAGCAAATAGTTTTATTTTGAATTTAGGAAAAGATAAAAAAAATTATAAAGAGAAAACTTAAATGATATTATAGTGACAATTTTTTAAATTGTATTTTTTTTTATAAGGATGTACCTAAAAAATATAAATGCATTTTTTTAAATACAATTGCATATATTATTTTATTTTTGTTTTATATTATTTTATTTTTTAAAAGAAAAATTTTTCTTTAAAATATTCTTTAAAATATTCTTTAAAATATTTTGTGTGAAAAATTTTATTGTATACATTTAATATATTTAAAAAACAATTTCGCGAGATATTTATTATATTTTTGATAAATTTTTAAAAAATCTAATGTTTTGTAAAAGAAACACAATTTATACATTAACATATGTTATTAAAAATAATTTATATCATTAAGATTTATATCAACCATATTCAATTTTTTAAATTTAGAAATGACAAAAATATTTATTTCGTCCCTAGTCATTGACAAATTATTGTCACAGAAAATGATTTACAAATTATTTATAAACAACGATAAAATTGATATATTTACTTATTTTGTATTATATAATAAAAATTTTATTAAAACTACTCTGATATACAATAATATATATCCTTATTATATATAATCAACAAATATACTTTCACAGACTTAAACTTGAACGAATATTTACAAAAATATTTTTGAAACAATAAGCTAAACCAATTACAAATAATATTAAATTTTTGGTATTAACATATATTTTCTAATTTAATTTCTAATTTAATCCATAAACTTTAACAAAAAGAAGTAAATGTAATAAATAAAAATTCTATTTGAAAAATTTTGAAATCATAAAAGTTTTATACATATTTCATATTTTCTAGTTAATCTCAATTATCAATTAGCTTTTTTATCGAGTTTAATAAAATATATTGAAAGAAATATTAAATATTTTAAATAATTTTGTTCTTTATATATAATGAATGATTTTAATTTTCGAATTATTTTGAAAACTATATTATATATGATATATAACTATATATGAGTGAATTTAAAACTTTTTCCTCATTGATTTGAATGGAATTTTTTTAAAGATTTTCTTTATGGCATATATGTACAATAGAAAAATTTCGATCACTCAAGGCGATTGTTTTTTTTTGTTTAATTTGTTTTTTTTTTTTTTTTGTTTCGCATTCGAATCCATGGAATATCCAAGTTTGTTAGCATAAATGCTAAGTATGATAATATATTTTTTTTTTCTATCATATTGAATGTATACAAATAATTGAGAAGTAACATTAAATAATGCTATATTCATTTTAACTAATTTTTAAAAAAGCTATTGCTACATTATAAAGGCAAATTTAAACTATATTAATCTGGCAGAAATCAATAATAGTAATTCGACAAGGATTATTAGTATTTTAATAATAATATTCACTTTTTTATAATTAATATATAAATATAATTATAAATCAAATAAAATATCTGTATTTCTACTTTCAATAAATATCAAAGATATTTTTAATTTTTCATTTTCATAGTATTGACATATTAAAAATAAATCACATTAAAAATAATTCATTTCTTTCATTATCAACATCTTATCCTTATAAGAATTTGAAAAGTAGAATTCAAATAGTTAACAAATGAATCAAACAATGAACATTTGATCTTGAACGCAAGATCTTCTTTCATTTTTTTAAATTAACTTATAATTTTTTTTTGTTTTTCAAATTTTATGTATACTAATTATTTTTGCTGTAAAAATGATTTAATGATATGATTCTATAAAAATATAAAGTTTGATTAAAATTCATGAATTTTCTAAAAATCATTTTTCAAATTTCTACAGGATAAAATGTTAATAAAAATATTTCTTATATATATAAGATATTGATAAATGAATTGTTCATAATATGGTAATGCTAAGAAATAACAGATGGAAATTGGAGATTGGCTATTTCAACATTTGTAAAACTAGCAATAAGAAAAAAATTTATAATTTCAAAACAAGATATGGTTTTCAAAAAGAAAAATAAAAAATATTAAAGATAATATTAAAATTAACATACAAATTCTATATACAATTATAAATAATATCATATTATAAAAGTATTGGAATTAAATAAAAATACTATTTTGCAATGATTATATTTTATTCAACAAATCATGGTTGAACAATTGTTGTGAAGTGATTGGAAGAGAAACGATTGAATCATCATTATGATTGAATCATAAAAATAGATAAAAATTCAAAATTTAAAAGATAAAAATACACAAAGAACAACGAATATTTGATAATCAAATAAGAAAGAAAAAAGATATTATAGATATCTGTTGAAAGCAAAGATAAAACTCTAATTATTACTATATATATCATAAATATATATAAAATAGTAGATTAAGTCAAATACTATTAACATATCTGATAAAAATTAAAAGTCTATGATATTGGAAAAGAAAAAATTTAAACATTCAATTACAAAGTTTATAGATGCTATTACTGATATTCATATCAATACTTGGAGGTATATAAAATATTTTTTTTTTTAAATATTAAAAAAGATTATTAAAATATTATCGGTTAATATTTTATACATATTCATTATCTTTTTTACAAATTATAATATTTATATTATCTATTTCTAACAAAAAGAATAATTTCATTAGCTATTTAAATTATATATATATATATATATAATATTAAAAATAAACTATTATTAATATAATTATTATAATTATTAATTATATTAAACTAATTATATTAAACTATTATAATTATTAATTATATTGCATTAAAATAGGCCAAATTTATTCAATAAAATATTGAATAGATAATTATTTGAAATAAATAATATTAAAAAAAATAATATTTGATTGAAAATCAAAATATGCCAATTTGAATCTATTTATATATGTAGTAATATAGAATAAATGTAGTAATAATGATAATCATTTATTTACATTATATAAATATTTAATCTCACTTTTTAAGTGAAAAAAATTCTTTTTACAGCAAATTTTAAATAACGAATTTGTATAAATAATCAAATATAAATAATAACAATATAATATAATATATAAGAAAATGAATTGAACGATGTATAATTTGGTACAATCACTAAATATATTATTTCTTTAGAAATGTTATAAGATTATGAAAAGTTTTTTGTTTTTGTTAATTAAAAAATAAAAAGTTTAAAAAAAAAGCATTAGTAGAACGAAATAAATATGGAGATTATTTAAGAAAAGAAGATAAAAAATTAAAAGATTAAATTTAAGAAAAGAAGATAAAAACACTCGCATATTGAAACACAAAAATTAGACAATAATAGCAAAGAAATAAAAAAAAAAAACTACAATAATAATAAGAAAAAAAAATAAAAAGAAAAAAAACAAAGAAAAAATAAAACAAATTTACAAACAAATTTTATAACATAAAAAATAAAAAAAACTATGAATATATGATATATATGAGTGTATGACTTAAAGAAGTTTAAAGAAAATTTACTTTAGTAAAATAAAATAAACAAAAAATCTTTCGTAAAATTATATAAAATTACCATTAATAAAAACTTAGAAAGTTATAAATTAAAAAATTATAAATTAGTTTATAAAAATAATATAGAATTATAATATAATTAATAAAGTGAATTGAAAAAAATTTGACAAGCCAAAAAATCTATAAAAAAAAGAAACATACAAATAGAGTCCTAAAAGTAAAAAGGAGAAAAAATATTATTTCACAGCAATCTTAAACTGAAAATAATTTAAAAAAGAAATAATAAATAAATGGAAACGATCCATTAAAGAATTAAAAAAGAAATTTGCATTAGGATAATAGGACCAATTTGAATAGAAAAATTAAAAAGGAAAAAAAGTAAACAAAAAATTATTTGGAAAGAAATAAATAATATTAATCAGATTTTAAAGATTTCAGATTTAAAATTATTAATAGGTTATAATATAATTAATATGCGTAAATAAAAATGGAGCCAATGAAACAATACTACAATTGTTTTTTTGATTTAGGCATGTACAAAAAATATAAAGCATAGACAAGGAAATGTTTTATATGTATATGGAAGAATATTATGTAATAATATATAATTGAAACAATTAGCTAAAATAAAAAATTGATGAAATACATTCAGGATTTAATTAATCTGATAATAGAAAAGAATCTATAAAAACTTGACGAGTCACAACTATATCAAGAATAAATAAAAACAAAAAAATGATAATATTAAATATAAACAAGAATAGAGAAAAAAGGAGTAAACTATCCAATTTAAATAAGATATATATAATAGTAGAAAAAAAATGTAAGTAAGAAATAAAAAAGTAAATAAAAAATAAAAAAGAAAAAAATAGAAAAATTAAAAAAAAGAAACTAAAAAAGAAATAAAATAATTGAAAAATTCATAAATGTAATAGAAAAAGGAGAAAATAGAAAAAGAAAAGATAAAAATAGAAAAAAAAATAGAAAAAAAAAAATTATCAATAGTTAATTAAAAAAAATATAAATAGAGATCAATAAAAACACACATATGAGTAAAATATATATAAAAAAAGAACAACAAACAAATGAAAATATAAAAACAGAAAAAGAAAGAGAGAAATAAATATAACTTACAGAAATTTATATAACTACAACTTAAAAGTAACAAACAAAACAAATTACAAGAACAAATAAACAAAAAGAATAATTAAAAATAACCAATAAATAAAGAGAAAAATATATATATAATAAAATAGAAAAATTAATATAGTAATTATAGAATACTAAAAAAGAAAAAAAACTAAAAAAGAAAAATTATGTAACTAAAAAACATAATTAAAAAATACAATATATTAAAAATAATAGAAACATGATTAAGAAAATATGATAACATTTATATAGTATAGCAATATCAGATAGAAATAAACAATAAATAAATATATAATATATGATATAATTTTAACTTATAGATACTGAAATCCAAAACTAACAAAAGAATGAAAAATATTTTTTTAAAACATAAAATTACACACACATACACACACAATGGAATAAATATAGTGCAAAAAAAATTTTATGAGAAATTATTGAAGAATATGGTTTATATCATAACAAAATCATCATTTCTAAATTATAGAATGGAAAAAATCAATGAACATTAATTGATACTATCATAATAAGCAAAACAATGGAGTCTGATCAAATGATCAAATTTTAATTATAAAAAAAATATATATATATAAATAAAAATAATAAATAAAAAAATAAATTAAAGAAAATTTAATAAAAATAAAATAAACTAAAAAAAAATATAGAAATATTATAAATATAAAAAAAATCAGAAATACAAATCAAAA
>NW_006264083.1:73287-80679 GCF_000469605.1 Apis dorsata
AAAATATAAAAAATGAATAAAAGAAAGACAAAAAATAAATAAATAATTTAATAGAAATAAAAATTATAAAAATAAAAATTAATATATTTATATAAATTAATATAATTAATTATAAAAATAAAATTTAATAGAAAGAAAAAGTTAAGAAAATATATTTGATAAGATGAAAAATGCGAAAGAGCAGATAGAAAAAAAAAAAATTTAGAGAAGATATAAAAACTAATATGAAAAAGATAAAAGAAATGAAGGAAAGCGATTAAAAATATGATAACATTTATATGAAACATTTATAAAAAAATTAAACAAGCAGAAAAGTAGGGATGGATTTTATGAAAAAAATAAACTCTCAGATTGGCGTCTCAACAAAGTAACAAAAGATAACAATTTGGCTTTAAGATAATTTACGTGTAATTACAGACTAAAGAAGAAAAATCAAAAAAAAGAAAATATTAAAAATCCTAAACATCAAAGGTATGAAGAAATATTAAAGAAAAGACAAAAGAAAATCAGTGATGAAAATAGAAGAGAATAAAATAAATAATAAGACAATTTATGTGATGATTTCACCAAAGACAAAATTGTTTATAAGTATGGAAGAATGTTTTATGGCTCTTCTAACAAGCAAAGAAACACGAACTATAATTGATTCAAGAGCTATCAATTCTGCTTATTAACAAATTATATAATAAATTCTTCAATTTCTTTAATGCTCATAATCATATTTCATGTTTGATTTTACTGATTATATATGTAGTAGTGATTTGCTCATGATGAAAATCATGCAGTTCTTCGAGAAAAAAAGTAAGAAGAGAATCTATATCTAGATTTGTGTAACTCTCGAAGGGAAATAAATTCAATTAAATAATACTCTTAAATATTAAAAAGATTTTAGATATATGTTGAACAAAAATATAAATATATATGTATAGCAAAAAAACATGATTTTAAGAAATTGGATTAAGATCAATAGTGATATTAAATCACAAATTAGATAAGATATGTTTTTGATCAATAGCTCTAATAAATTAGCGAAAATTATATATATATATAATATAGAATGAATTATCAACAACAATTCATAAACTAGGCAAAAAGAAAAAGATATATAATAAACAAAATAATAATATTGAAAATCTGAAAGAAATAAATTCAAAAATATCAGCGGAAAACATAAATAACTTTAAAGAAAAAATGTAGATAATACAACAAAATTTTTAGGAATAAGATAAAAAGATTAATACGATAAGAAAATGATAAATGAAACAATAGAAATAAAATTACAAATAAATAAAATTATAAACAAGCAAAAAGTAGATTATTAAAATATATTCAAAGAGTTAAAACCAATATTATGATATCAATATTACATCAATAATTTGTATCAAAATGATATAATTATAATACGAAATAAATAATTATCAAAATCATTAAAATATTTAAATCGATATATTAGCAAATATATTATAAAAAAAAAAGTATTAGAATTAAGAAAATATCAAAACTAATATTTAATTTTTATAAGATATTATTATTTTATTATAAATTTATTAGTTTATTATAAATTTTTAAAATTCAAATAAAGTTCAAATATTTTTATAATGCAAAAAATAGTTGTGATTTCATTTAATTTTTAATATTATTTTATTATATTAAATTAATTAAATAAATGATTCATATTTATACAATAAATATTATATCGAAAAAAACGAGTTTGAATTTATTTCTGTTATAATTAAACAAAGATATAAATCATTAAAGTTAAACATACATGTTAGTATCAGAATATTTTTGTGAGTATATTTCTACACTTGATTTAGAAAAAATTCTATCTTTTCCAAAACTGAGTATATATATATATATATTTATAAGTTTATTTATTGGGAGCTCATTCTTTTTAACGATAATAAAGAAAACATGTTTATGCATGATATAAAATCTCGTCAAAAAAATCATAATGAATTGTACTAATTCTTATAAAGTATATTAGAAAGCTTTTAGTTAGATCCATGTTTATTATATATTTAAATTATTGTACAATTCTAATAGAATTAAAAAGAAATATTAAATTATTTTTATTAAGATTTAGGAATTAATGCTGCATAAAACAGAAATGTTAAAGTAAAATATTAAATTTAATTCTAAAATATTAAATTTACCTTTATTAAAATTAATACAAGATCCATTAATGCTGTTTTTATCAACAAAAAATTTCTTCTGTATTTTCAAAAAGCAATGATTTGGTTTATTAAAAAAATAATTCATTAATAAAAATAATTTATTTAATGTAATAAAATGAAAAACTAAAAAATCGATTAAAAAATTAGAAGATTATATTTATAGTAAAAAAATAACTGAAAAAGATCAGATAGATCAGTTCAATATAAAATGAGTAAAGTTTTTTACAAAAATCAATATTCCATCTTCCAAAAAGATATAAAATGCTTTTTCTTCGTTTACAAAATGATTTTTCATTTTTATGAAATAAACATAAAATTAACGATAAAGAAAGACCTACAAATTTATTAGATGTTGCATAAATTGAAGTGAAATAAAGAAATAAAAAAAAAAAACATGTTTGATATATTACAATAAATTCTGCTACATTGTTATTCATTTTATCTAAATTTACTAATAATAAATAAAAAACATGAAAAACATCAATCTTAAAAATAAATCAAATTAGACATTGATGCAAAAAAAAAAAAAAGCTTTTATGAAACTAATACATATGAAAATAATATATATACATAGATTGATTTATTCAAATCTTTCAATGGATATTTAATGTAAATCACAATTTTTTTTTTATTCAACAAACTATGAGAATTTTTTTTTTTTTATATTTAAATTCTTTTGTATATAAGAATTGTATTTGCGTCATTATTGACATTATTTTTATAATTAATTTGTAAAAATCTTATTTATCTCGATTTTTTAATAGATTTGGACTTTTAATTTAATTTTAAGTTTACGAAATATGTTCGATTTTATTATAATTTCATCATAGACTTCTTAAAATAAAATATTTAAATTAGAAAATAATGAAATTATATTGATAATATTTTGAAATGCGATATTATTGATTAGATTATCCATATATTATAATTGAATATATACTATAATTATACTATAATTAAATTATTTAATATATCCTATGCTTTCATATATCCTAATGCTTTCATTACTAGAATTTGTAAGTTCTATTTCTTTTTCTTTTGATTGCGAAGTATAATTGTAAAATTCAGTAGAATGATTAAAAAATAAATATCTCGATAAATTGTTAATGTTTTTTCTGAAAATATGAATCTATAAAATCTATATGAAAATATGAAAATATAAAATAACAATCAAATTTTTACATTTGCTTTTTTAAATAAAAGAAACAGTATATATAATTAATTAAATAAATATATTAATTAAATATATTAATTTTTACATTATAATTTATATGTTACATTATAATTGTATTGTGAAAATTATAATTGATTTGTAAACAGTATTTACTTTTTTATAACCAATTTTTTCTATGTATATATACTAATACTAATACTAATAAATAATAAAATAAAATAAAATAAAAAATAAATTAATAAACTAAAAACAATAAATTAATAATGTAGTAAAAAAAATAATACTAAAAAACTAATAACAAAAAATAATACTAAAAAACTAATAACTTTAAAAAGATCTTTCTTTTACTATTATTATTCGTATTTTATATTATAAAAAAATTCATCTTATCTGAAAATTCTGATTTTATTAAAACTTTGTTTGTATGTAAAGCATAATGGACACAGAAGTAATTATTTTTGCCGATAAAGAATCTTTTTGTGAAATTAACTTTCTAAGGTTTCTTTATTTTCTTTTCAATTTTTGATATAATTCATCTAAATATATTTTTCACAATAAAATGATAAAATATAAAAAACTAATATCTTATATAAAATTTTGATTTATTTCGAATTATTATAAAAGTTATTGAAAACAATAAAACAATATTAAAACTTTGTATATTGATTTTAAATATTGTTAAAAAACATTGCCTTACATTTTTTTAGAGATGAAATCAATGTTCAATTTTTTCTTTTTTCTTCAAGTTTACAATTATACAAGATAGAATATAATTTTATATTATAAAATGTTTAATTTAATATTATTTTTTATTTATTATTTCTTCATTTAATACTCACTCCTTCTAATATTAATATAAAAAATTTTCTACAAAAATAATTACTCCTTGTATAATTTATGTTTTATATATCACGAATTATATATTCTCATATGAATTTTCAATAAAATCAGAATATTCGGATAAAATGAATTTCTTTGTAATATAAAATATTAATATAAAATATTTTTTTAACAATATATTCGCTCGTAAAGTTCGATTATCTAGTATTTATATCATACTAGTATTTATATTCTCATCACCGATTTCAAGAAAAATCTTTATTTTACATTCCACTTTATCGTTGAAATCTGAGCAAAAAAAGAATATTTCAATTACCAATCATCATTACAATACCGAAAATATTACAATCACAAATATCATAACGGAATTTTATTTCTAAAATAATATTTCTATAAATAATAATTCTATTAGAATATATAAAAAAAAAAAATAATAAATAATAATATTATAAATAATACTGATTCCAAAAGTATTTTAGCCAAATAGCAAAAAAATTAAAAGTAAACATAAAATGATAAAAATAGAAAAAAAGAACATTTGGACGAAGAACAGTAAGAGAACATAAAGAGAATAGAAAAAAAAATAGAAAAAAAGGAAAATAACAAAAAAAAAAAAATACAAAAACCAATAAGAAAAAAATAAGAAAAAAAATTTAAAAAGATAGAATTTGTTTAAATTGTAATCCATATTAGAATAATAGAAAACGAAAGAACGGGCAAAAAAGCGAAAAGAGGAAATTAATATGCACAAAAATCAAAAATATAAAAGTAAATATAAAAGTACTTTTGAAAATATAAAAAATCACAAACAAACAAAATAAAAGATTAGATAACTATATAATATTATATCAAAGAAAAAAACAACGAAAACAAAAATTAATGTTTCTTAATGATTTAAGAAATAAGAAGAATAAAAAAAAACAAATAATTATTATATAATAAAGAATCAGAAAGAACATAACAATTTGTTAATATATAAATGCAAAGTAGAATTAATTAAGTAATTAATCAGATAATAGGGACATGAAAAACATACAACAACAAAAAAGAAAGAATGAAATTGAAAAAGAAACTAAAAAAACAATAATAGAGCTAATACATCATTTTTATATAACAACTTATATAAAACTAATATTATTTTTATTTTTGGAGATGGAGGAAAAAAGGCAAAAAGAAAAGAAAAGAAAGAAAAATCTTAGCAATTAAAAATTGAAACAACTTAAGATCAAAAAGATTTCAAATAATGAATAATGATAAAGATTTCAAATAAATTAAAAAAAAAGAGAAAAAGAAAGATTTAGGAAAAGATGAAGGAAAAAAATAGAAAAGATTATTTATAGAAAAGGAGAAAAGGAAAAGAAATTAGGATTAACTAGAAACTAAATGAATATTTTACAAAATTCAAAAGAAAATTACAAGAAATATTATAAAAGAAATATTATAAATAATAACATAGATAAAAAAAGTTATCATTTTATATAATATTATATATATTTTATATAATATATAAATATAAAATTTTACAAGCGAACAAAGATTTAAAATGAAGATTATATATTTATAAAAAAAATTAATGTTTCTTATCAATAGATGAAAAATAAGATAATTTCAATCATATATAACTAAATAATGAAAAATAACTAGAAATTTTATTGAAATTTTAAATTGCATATTTATTATTCGACTTAAAACACCATCTATTATAATTTTATATAAATTTTATAAATTTTTCTAATATGTATTTTTTAATATTAAATTTAATCAGTATTAATTAATTATCAAATTATAATATACGGAGTATATACATTTAAAAAAATATTTCAACAATATTATCAATAAATCAAATATAAATTATAATGATACACTATATATGAAATAGAAAATTATTTTTTTCATATTAATTTATTTATAGAATTATTCATTGTTAATATAAATAAATAAATTAATGATATAAATTTAAAAATTCATAAATTTTATTTCATAAAAATAAATATTTGGCAAAATATTAAATATTGTTTATAACAATATACTAATTCTGAAAAGTATTAAAATTTCGCAAAACCAATAATTAGAAATTGCATATTATGTAATTTCGTTTATTTACTTTCGTTTCTTGATTCGTTGACTTATACATAAAGAAAATCTATATATATATGAATTTAATTTTTTTTTTTATGTATCTTATAAGAAAATATTATATATTTTTTCAAGGATTTATTTAAAAATAATTATTTAAAAAGCAAAATAAATATATAATATAAAAAGAATTTCGATAGATATGTATATAGAGATTTAATATTTTATTTGATTTGCATAATTTGGAATACTAATTTTAAAGAGAAAATTATTAAATTTTCTGTGCTATTTTCTGTATATTTTGTATATTCTTTTCTTGTTTTTCAAAATAATATATGTATAAAGATGATTCTTCCTGCTGATAATGGCAGTAAATTTAAATTATCTGCGAAAGCAGATCTGATTATTACATTAAAATTGCATTATTATATTTACATTATTATAATATGAATTGTATTTATGTCTAAAATAAAAAAAATAAAAAGATAAAAAATAAGATATACATATATTTGCGTATATATCTAAAATGAAAATATATAATACATAAAAATATACAAAAAAAAATATATTTATATTTATATATGCATATTCATATAATTTTATATGTACTATATTTAAACATAATTTGAATTTTAAATGGTATAAGTAAAATAAATAAAAAAATATAAATATAAAGAATATTTAATCCTCATTGAAAATCAAGTATCCATTATTTTATTTATACATATTCAAAAAAATTTTAAAAATAAAAAAATACTACAAAAATATTATATATTATAAAAATATTATATTCATTATTATATTCATTATTATTCATATTTTTGAAGCTATAAAAACTCATGACAAACTGACGGCATTTTTTTAGCTAGTATTAAATTTTCTGAAAAATTTCATGAAGTATTAATTTCATTTATAGAAGAAGATATTTTATTCTAATTTCTAATTATTATTTTTTTAAAACTAATTAGTTATTTGGGTAACAATTCTTAATATAAATGAAATTAAATAAAATAGTACATTTATGATAATTGAAATTCATTAATCACTCTGTTTAAATATAAAACTTTTATCAGTATTTATTGATATAATATTATTATAATAAACAATAAATAAAAAAAATTTTAT